>NC_056441.1:71013660-71183660 GCF_018296145.1 Oncorhynchus tshawytscha
CTTATCTCTTCAGTGGGTCATATGATTGAGTGTAGTCTGGCCCAGGAGTGGGAAGGTGAACGGAAAGGCTCTGGAGCAACGAACCGCCCTTGCTGTCTCTGCCTGGCCGGTTCCCCTCTTCCCACTGGGATTCTCTGCCTCTAACCCTATTACAGGGGCTGAGTCACTGGCTTACTGGGGCTCTCTCATGCCGTCCCTGGAAGGGGTGCGTCACCTGAGTGGGTTGATTCACTGATGTGGTCATCCTGTCTGGGTTGGCGTCCCCCCTTGGGTTGTGCCATGGCGGAGATCTTTGTGGGCTATACTCAGCCTTGTCTCAGGATGGTAAGTTGGTGGTTGAAGATATCCCTCTAGTGGTGTGGGGGCTGTGCTTTGGCAAAGTGGGTGGGGTTATATCCTTCCTGTTTGGCCCTGTCTGGGGGTGTCCTCGGATGGGGCCACAGTGTCTCCTGACCCCTCCTGTCTCAGCCTCCAGTATTTATGCTGCAGTAGTTAATGTGTCGGGGGGCTAGGGTCAGTTTGTTATATCTGGAGTACCTCTCCTGTCCTATTCGGTGTCCTGTGTGAATCTAAGTGTGCGTTCTCTAATTCTCTCTTTCTCTCTCTCTCTCTCGGAGGACCTGAGCCCTAGGACCATGCCCCAGGACTACCTGACATGATGACTCCTTGCTGTCCCCAGTCCACCTGGCCGTGCTGCTGCTCCAGTTTCAACTGTTCTGCCTTATTATTATTCGACCATGCTGGTCATTTATGAACATTTGAACATCTTGGCCATGTTCTGTTATAATCTCCACCCGGCACAGCCAGAAGAGGACTGGCCACCCCACATATGCTCTCTCTAATTCTCTCTTTCTTTCTCTCTCTCGGAGGACCTGAGCCCTAGGACCATGCCCCAGGACTACCTGACATGATGACTCCTTGCTGTCCCCAGTCCACCTGACCGTGCTGCTGCTCCAGTTTCAACTGTTCTGCCTTATTATTATACGACCATGTTGGTCATTTATGAACATTTGAACATCTTGGCCATGTTCTGTTATAATCTCCACCCGGCACAGCCAGAAGAGGACTGTCCACCCCACATAGCCTGGTTCCTCTCTAGGTTTCTTCCTAGGTTTTGGCCTTTCTAGGGAGTTTTTCCTAGCCACCGTGCTTCTACACCTGCATTGCTTGCTGTTTGGGGTTTTAGGCTGGGTTTCTGTACAGCACTTTGAGATATCAGCTGATGTACGAAGGGCTATATACATAAATTTGATTTGATTTTGATTTGATATTGGAGGTATGCGACATTATTCTTCCACAAGAAATTCCATAATTTGGTGTTTTGTTGATGGTGGTGAAAAACGTTGTCTCAGGAGCCGCTCCAGAATCTCCCATAACTGTTCAATTGGGTTGAGACCTGGTGACTGAGACGGCCGTGGCAGATGGTTTACATCGTTTTCATGCTCATCAAACCATGCAGTGACCTCTCGTGCCCTGTGGGGGCATTGTCATCCTATCCCACTGGGCACACACTGGTTGAATCAACGTTGTTTCCACATAATTTCAATGAAATTAAGTTGAACCAACATGGAATAGACGCTGAATTTACATCTGTACCCAGTGGGATGAGTACATAGCCATGGAAGTCAAAATAATGGCCTGCCCAGCATTTTTATATATGACCCTAAGCATGAGGGGATGTTAATTGCTTAATTAACTCAGGAACCACACCTGTGTGGATGCACCTGCTTTCAATATACAGCTCTGGAAAAAATTAAGAGACAACTGAAAAATGATCAGTTTCTCTAGTTTTACTATTTATAGGTATATATTTGGGTAAAATTAACATTTATGTTTTATTCTATAAACTACTGACAACATTTCTTCCAAATTCCAAATAAAAATATTGTCATTTAGAGCATTTATTTGCAGAAAATGACAACTGGTCAAAATAACAAAAAAAATGCAGTGTTGTAAGACCCTGAATAATGCAAAGAAAATAAGTTCATATTCATTTTTAAACAACACAATACTAATGTTTTAACTTAGGAAGAGTTCAGAAATCAATATTTGGTGGAATAACCCTAATTTTCAATCACAGCTTTCCTGCGTCTTGGCAGGCTCTCCACCAGTCTTTCACATTGATGTTGGGTGACTTTATGCCACTCCTGGCGCAAAAATTCAAGCAGCTCGGCTTTGTTTGATGGCTTGTGACCATCCATCTTCCTCTTGATCACATTCCAGAGGTTTTCTGTGGGGTTCAGGTCTGGAGATAGGGCTGGCCACGACAGGGTCTTGATCTGATGGTCCTCCATCCATACCTTGATTGACCTGGCTGTGTGGCATGGAGCATTGTCCTGCTGGAAAAACCAATCCTCAGAGTTGGGGAACATTGTCAGAGCAGAAGGAAGCAAGTTTTCTTCCAGGACAACCTTGTATGTGGCTTGATTCATGCATCCTTCACAAAGACAAATCTGCCTTGCTGAAGCATCCCCAGATCATCACCGATCCTCCACCAAATTTCACACTGGGTGCGAAACACTGTGGCTTGTAGGCCTCTCCAGGTCTCACACCCACTGTGAAATTTGGTGGAGGATCGGTGATGATCTGGGGGTGTTTCAGCAAGACTGGAAGGTCTTAATATTAGTAAAACATGCATTGAGACTGGTAAACTCACGAAGAGCCCTTCAGCTCTTGTGACAAAAGGATAATGTCCTCCAAGCGCTGTCAGGTGCTCTCTTGGAGATGATCGATACCGGAGTGGACAATTGCCATTTAACAGATATACACCATTAACTGTATTACTGTGCCAAATCAAATCGGAGGTTCCTTTTAAAGGCCAGTAAGTAAATTAAAGTGTCTCTCAGAAGCTTGATCTTCTGTGCCCTTTAAATACAAGGGAAATACCACAGGCGGCAGGCATGCAGGGAACAAGGCTGGCTCTGACGCAGGCAGGCAAGGGTAGACACACACACATTATTACTGGGGACACTAAGGACAGTGACAAATAGACAGAGGAGAGCTTGCATTAAGGCTGTATGTACTTTAATTAGAGTATAAAGAATTCCTATGTAAAAAATAGGACCTTCCATAATATAACACACTAGTAGTAGCGCGGTAAAGGAACACAGTATCCTAATTATGGGATAGACGGTTGGTATAGTTAAATCACACTGTATACCAGGCAGTGAGAGCAACATAAAAATCACAACGACCATGTCTTGAGACCATTTTTTTTTTAATGCTTTTGAATGCTTGTGTGTTGGATTGCTGCTGGTCGTGGATTGCGACTGGCTAGGGTAGGGAAAACTAAAAGCGCACTCCCGAGTTCAACTAATGGTAAGTTTGAGTGATGATGAAAGGGGAACAGGATGTTTTAGGGGGTTTATACATGTTAATACCACCTGTGCTGTGTGTCCATCAGGGCTGGGCTTTCGTCTGATAAGCATCTCTTCCCAATCTGCATTCCCTTTCCTGCTTCCTACTATGGCCACTCAGACAGATTTTTCTGACTCATCCCGCCATGTTTTGCAGCAATGGCTTGGGGGAGAGCTTACGGAATGTTTCCATAGACTCACAAACTCTTACATAAATGACAGACATAGAAAACATACAGTACAGAACATACAACCCCATGTGCAGTTTTCACACTTATTATACACATTTCCTAGAAAGCTCAATTGTCTATTTATGTCTTAAAGCTCGTGCTGGAGATGTAGATTTATACAGTTTATCAATAGTATTACCTGGTAATTCATTGAAAAGTACCACTAGATGGCAATGTTAGACATGTGTGTTTCAGCATCGGTACCATTCACCAGAGAGACAGATGAGTAGCAGAGGAGGCTGCTGAGGGGAGGACGACTCATAATAATGGCTGGAACAGAGCGAATGGAATGGCAGTGTGTACATGTATGTGTGTGTATATGAAAAAGAGGGAGACATGACCACTGGGCTCTCACATACTAAAGGCATGTTTCAAACTCTGCTGCTAATAATAGTGTGTGACTCACCTGTGCATTGCCTGCTCAGAATGTTCAATTCATGCCAGCATGGCTCTATCTGTTTTTCTCCATCTACCTGTCACTCTCTTCCCACTCTCTACCTCTACCTTTCCCTGTCTCTCAATACGTTTTTTTTTTATAGCTGACATTATGGATGCTAACTGTGTTAACTCAACCTCACCTTTCGCTCCAAACCCAAATGAAAAATGTGCATATTTAGCCCAAATTCCTTTGTCGATACCTGTGAGAATGGATGGGACTGAAAGAAGGGATGGAAAAAAGAGTGTCAAAAAGTAAAAGTTGCATCGAGAGAATTCCGTTCTCATTAAGCAATTAAGTCATTTATTAAAAGCCAGTCACTGGGGCAGCGTGCTCAGGGGGAAACGTCCAATGCCTGCCAATATGTATGTAGCCTCCATTTATCTCTTCCTTGTTGTTTTGGTTGTTTGAGTCTGACAGAGCGATGTGGTGTGCTGATGTTGGGAGTGATCCCTCTCTCTCTCAGCACACTTCAATGGAAAGCTGTCAACGTTATTGGGAAGGCTAAATTGGTCTGGAGACGGATACAAAACAACGGCCTGGATCTGTTATCATACATGTCAATATTGTGTTTTACAACCAGAGCTGGCCTCACGTTCGCATGGCTGAATCTACATGTCGATTTTTGTAAAAAAGGAATCCTGATAGCTGAGCTGTGGTCATGTGTTTTTCTAAAGTTTTTTTTTTTTCTTCTCTCTCTCTCTCTCTCTCTCTCTCTCTCTCTCTCTCTCTCTCTCTCTCTCTCTCTCTCTCTCTCTCTCTCTCTCTCTCTCTCTCTCTCTCTCTCTCTCTCTCTCTCTCTCTCTCTCTCTCTCTCTCTCGCTCTCTCGCTCTCTCTCTCTCTCTCTCTCTCTCTCTCTCGCTCTCTCTCTCTCTCTCTCTCTCTCTCTCTCTCTCTCTCTCTCTCTCTCTCTCTCTCTCTCTCTCTCTCTCTCTCTCTCTCTCTCTCTCTCTCTCTCTCTCTCTCTCTCTCTCTCTCTCGCTCTCTCGCTCTCTCGCTCTCTCTCTCTCGCTCTCTCTCGCTCTCTCTCGCTCTCTCGCTCTCTCGCTCTCTCTCTCTCGCTCTCTCGCTCTCTCTCTCTCTCTCTCTCTCTCTCTCGCTCTCTCTCTCTCTCTCTCTCTCTCTCTCTCTCTCACACTCTCCTCTCTCTGAATCACAAGGATCAGCTCAAGGCCTCTGCACAATCATCAGGCTTCATATACAGTGCATTCAGACCCCTTGACTTTTTCCAAATTTTACTACTTTACAGCCTTATTCTACAATGGATGAAATAAAAAAAATCCTCATCAATCTACACACATTATTATTATTATTTTTTGCTGAAATATCACATTTATGTAACTATTCAGACCCTTTACTCAGTATTTTGTTGAAGCCCCTTCGGCAGGGATTACAGCCGTGAGTCTCCTTGGGTATGACGCTACATGCCTGGCACACCTGTATTTGGGTGTGTCTTCTCTGCAGATCTTCTCAAGCTCCGTCAGGTTGCATGGGGAGCGTCGCTGCACAGCTATTTTCAGGTCTCTCCAGAGATGGTTAATCGGGTTCATGTCCAGGCTCTGGCTGGGCCACTGAAGGACATTCAGAGACTTGTCCCGAAGCCACTCCTGCATTGATGTGACTGTACGCTTAGGGTCATTGTCCTGTTGGAAGGTGAACATTCGTACCCCAGTCTGAGGTCCTGAGCACTGTGGAGCAAGTTTTCATCAAGGATCTCTCTGTACTGTGCTCTGTTGATCTTTCCCTCGATCCTGACTAGTCTCCCAGTCCCTGCCACAGAAAACATCCCCACAGCATGATGCTGCCACCACCATGCTTCACCGTAGGAATGGTGCCAGGTTTCCTCCAGACGTGACACTTAGCATTCAGGCCAAAGAGTTCAATCTTGGTTTAATCAGATCAGAGAATCTTGTTTCTCATGGTATGAGAGTGGCTTTTGGCAAACTCCAAGCGAACTGTCATGCACCTTTTACTGAGGAGTGGCTTCCGCCTGGCCACTCTACCATAAAAGCCCGATTGGTGGAGTGCTGCAGAGATTGTTGTCCTTCTGGAAGGTTCTCCCATCTCCACAGAGGAACCCTGGAGCTCTGTCGAAGTGATCATAGGGTTCTTGGTCACCTCCCTGACCAAGGCCCTTCTCCCCCGATTGCTCAGTTCGGGCAGGCGACCAGCTCCAGGAAGAGTCTTGGTGGTACCAAACCTCTTCCATTTAAGAATGATGGAGGCCACTGTGTTCTTGGGGACCTTCAATGCTGCAGACATTTTTTGGTACCCTTCCCCAGACAATTCCTTCGACCTCGTGGCTTGGTTTTTGGTCTGACATGTACTGTCAACTGTGGGACCTTATATAGACAGATGTGTGCCTTTTCTAAATCAGGTCCAATCAATTAAATTTCTCATAGCAAAGGGTCTGAATTCTTATGTAAACAATGTTTTTTACTTTTAATACATTTCGAAAAAAAAAAATTCACTTTGTCATTATGGGGTATTGTGTGTAGATCGATGAGTAAAAATAAATAATTGTATACATTTTAGAATAAGGCTGTAACGTAACAAAATGTGGAAAACGTCAAGGGGTCTGAATACTTTCCGAATGTGTGTGTTCTCTCTCTCTCTCTCTCTCTCTCTCTTTCTCTCTTTCTCTCTCTCTCTCTCTCTCTCTCTCTCTCTCTCTTTTCTCTCTCTCTCTCTCTTTCTCTCTCGTTCTCTCTCTCTCTCTCTCTCTCTCTCTCTCTCTCTCTCTCTCTCTCTCTCTCTCTCTGTCTCTCTCTCTCTCTCTCTCTCGCTCTCTCTCTCTCGCTCTCTCTCTCTCGCTCTCTCTCAGGCACACATATAGACAAACAGACACACACACAAATGCTGCTACTCTTTCCCCCTTTCCTATACACACATATGTGTGTCCTAGGGCACAGCAATGTGCTCCATGTACATGAAATCCCTGACCATCCAGCACCTGCTTTTCATAATCACAACCCATCTTCCCCATACCCCCGCCCCTAACACGCACGCACACACACACACACACACACACACACACACACACACACACACACACACACACACACACACACACACACACACACACACACACACACACACACACACACCACAGCATGTTGCCCTGCTCATTACAGTGGATCAAGGGTGCCCTGAGGATGCAGGCAGGCAGGAGAGAGTCAGCCAGCCTGTCAGAGAGCAGAGAGCACACAGACAGACTAGCTAGCAGCCCTGTCCTCAGTCTAATCCCCAATCCCTGTTTGAGATGCAGGGCCAGGGTCAAGGATTACAATACACTCTGATTATCAAATAATGCATGCATTCTTATTCCAATGGAGCGTCAAGCTCCCCTTTCACCCAGAATACCCAACAAGAGAGGAAAGGAGAGACAGAGCAAGGCTGCTGCGGTGGGATCAAAGAGGAAATGGGGATGAGAGAGGAATGAGAGAAAGGAGTAAAGGAGGATAGCAGTATTAACATGGGGATGAGGAGAGAGAGAGGGGTCCTTCCCTGTTTCTCTCTCTCTATCTGTCTGTGGATCTGTGCAGAGCCCAGGGCTGGAGTGCTATCTGGACTAGAGAACATGGAGGGGCTCTCTCACACGCCCACCTGGGAGATCCCAGACATGATAGAGGGACAGAGTGTGTGTGTGCACCTTTGCTTTGTCATAGTCCCCTCCTGTCCCCTGTCTCCCTCCACTGGGCATTAACATGCATGGGCCATTGGGCCGTGTTAGAGCACATCAAGGCCCCTGAGGGAGAGGTCTGAGCTGGGGGAGGTCTGATGGGATGGTGGGGGCTAGAGGACCTGGAGGGATGAGGACTAGAGACTGGGGGTTCTGATATGCGGGTAAAGAAACGTGTTTATTCCGATCACACCCCAAAAGGTCAGTGGACATGGCCCTGCCCTGGATAGGTCACTGGCTGTCTTTGATGTTGTCTCCATAGATCACCATTATTACTGTAGTCTATTGATCCCTATGGAGATGAGGCCTGACACCCTGCTATGGGAGGCTGGGATGGGGTTAGGCTCTTGGTGCTGAGCCCCCTTTCCTCAGCATGCATAGAGTAAGGGATGTTTGATGCTTACTGAGCTCTGCTCTGAAGGACACATACAATATACTGACACATGAAGGAACAATCACATCCCTAATAAAGGACAACTCTAATAATTGCATCTATAGTAATAAAGTAAATGTATCTTTCACCTTAGTCAGATCAAGACAACAACAAAAAATCATTTTTGACAAGAGCAACTCTACCACTGCAGTGTGCTGGAGTTTCTTTCCAAGTGAACATTAATGAAAAACAAACGCCCCTGGTCCCATAACCCAGAGTACTTTGTGGCAGACTGGCGGTTTTCGAGCGTTTTGTCCCGGCAGCTCCGGGATCAGCTGGATTCCTGTTCCTGCTGGTCACCGTGGCTACGGGCCGAGTGGACGTGGTGTGAGCGTAGGGCAGTGCTCTGTCTCTGTCAGTGTGGCACTGCCATGTGCCCTGCCCGCTCGCCCATAACAATCACTCACTCCGTAAGATGGCAACCCTGGCCACCTCTACTAATGCCCCGTCTTCAGTTCTCTGGCTGTTCTCACAAAGTCAAAACTCTATAACCCATCTGAACCCCTTCAATGTGACTGAGGTGGATTTTAGGAGGAGGTTGGTTTGATCTTGAAAGTGCCTCATTTGTCCTTTGTTACTGACAATGAGAGGGAGAGAGAGAGAGAAAGAGAGAGAAAGAGAGAGGGAGAGAGAGAGAGAGAGAGAGAGAGGGAAAGAGAGAGAGAGAGGGGGTAGAGAGAGAGGAGAGACGGGGGGAGAGAGGAAGCTGGGGGAGAGAGTAGGTGAGAGGGGGAGAGAGAGAGAGAGGGAGAAGGGGCGAACAAGAGAGAGATAGAGACAGAGAATGTGTGAGAGAGGGAATGAGGGAAAGAGAGAAGCGCTGTGGGCTTCTAATGATGATTTACTGTAAGCCTGACCTTACTCCGTGACACCATTTCCTGAGAATGGTGTGTGTGCGTGCATATGTTTTGTGGGTACTATGGGCTGGAGCTGGGTCTGGGCCCTGCCCCTTAGCCACGATCGCTAAGCTAGCAACTGTAAACCCAGTTCAAATCTAGCTGCACTTCAATAAAAAGATAATCAGATCCCTTAACGATGCTGTAAAACTCCACTGCTAACTAAAATATTGCCTTTAACATGATTAGATATGCATTTTAGACCTTAGACTGAACTTATGTGCTGGTTATAGGCTGGTTAGTGTAAGAAGCTTTAGCGTGATGTTCATGTTTCACTAATCTTGTGATCAGGACCAGACAGGTCCCACTCTACTTCAGTATTATTGGAATGTTCAAGCAGTATTTTAGGAAAAATTTAGTACAAAGAGAGTAAAGTGAAAGTGAAAATACATTAAATCAATGAAATTACATTTCAATAGGCTGAGATTTTTGCTATGACTGTATTGTTTCATTCACCTGATTTCACTTCATACACACACACACACACACATGTGCATGTGGACACACACACACACACACACACTCACACACACACACACACACACACACACACACACACACATGTGCATGTGGGCACACACACACACAAGCATGTGCATGTGGACACACACACACAGACACACACACACACACACACACACACACACTCACACACACACACACACACTCACACACACACACACACACACACACACACACACACACACACACACACACACACACACACACACTGCACTCTGAATATAGCTAAAAGAGTAATGAGAGGTGCTTGAAAGACAAAGGTGTACTTGTAGGTTGGCACAACAGCCTGATTGAAAGAGTGCGTACAGTACTGTTATGTGATCTCATTAGTGAAAGGCGTTATGAGTGTGTCTGGTCGTGCATGAGAGTGTGAATGCAAGCACTATACATGGTTAAGGATGTTCTTATTGTTCTCGTCAAGAGTTCTCCAGGTGTGTGTTTCTGTATGTGTTTCTGTGTGTGTGCGTGCGTGCGTGTGTGTGTGTGTGCGTGTGTGTGTGCGTGTGTGTGTGATGGCCTCAGCTCCAACGCTGGCGCCATGCTCCCACACTTAATTTCCCTGGGAAGTGAATGTGAACCATCCAAGACAAAAGAAGAGCCAGGAAAGCCATACTCCTATCTCCAGCACAGTCACTGTTAATCAAAGACAATTAAAGACGGCCCTGACAGCAGCCATGATTTATGAATATATTACCGGCCTCATTTTGTATGCGATAGATCATGTTTGTTGGGAAAAGTTGGGCCGTGGAGGACTGGGTATTATTCCAGGGAGACACTGAGACTGTCTGAGATAGCAGCAGCCTAGTAGCTGCCAGAGAGGGAAATCAAAGGAGAGAACAACTCATCCATATTAGAGACATTGAAGTAGTCACTATTCACAGAATGATCAGAGACCAATGGGGTTTACATACAGTGGAAAGCAATGCAGAGTCATATGAGAACCAGAGGCAATACTGGGGTATCTGGACAATATTGGGGTATATGGACAATACTGGGGTATATGAACAATACTGGCATATATGGACAATACTGGGGTATGTGAACAATACTGGGGTATATGGGCAATACTGGGACATATGGACAATACTGGGGTATATGGACAATACTGGCATATATGGACAATACTGGGGTATATGGACAATACTGGGGTATATGGACAATACTGGGGTATATGGACAATACTGGGGTATATGGACAATACTGGGACATATGGACAATACTGGGGTATATGAACAATACTGGTGTATATGGACAATACTGGGGTATATGGACAATACTGGGGTATATGGGCAATACTGGGGTATATGAACAATACTGGTGTATATGGACAATACTGGGGTATATGGGCAATACTGGGGTATATGAACAATACTGGGGTATATGGACAATACTGGCATATATGGACAATACTGGGGTATATGGACAATACTGGGGTATATGGACAATACTGGTGTATATGGACAATACTGGGGTATATGGACACTACTGGGGTATATGAACAATACTGGTGTATATGGACAATACTGGGGTATATGGACAATACTGGGGTATATGGGCAATACTGGGGTATATGGACAATACTGGGGTATATGAACAATACTGGGGTATATGGGCAATACTGGGACATATGGACAATACTGGGGTATATGGACAATACTGGGGTATATGGACAATACTGGGGTATATGGACAATACTGGGGTATATGGACAATACTGGGACATATGGACAATACTGGGGTATATGAACAATACTGGGGTATATGGACAATACTGGGGTATATGGGCAATACTGGGGTATATGGACAATACTGGGGTATATGGACAATACTGGGGTATATGGGCAATACTGGGACATATGGACAATACTGGGGTATATGAACAATACTGGTGTATATGGACAATACTGGGGTATATGGACAATACTGGGGTATATGGGCAATACTGGGGTATATGAACAATACTGGTGTATATGGACAATACTGGGGTATATGGGCAATACTGGGGTATATGAACAATACTGGGGTATATGGACAATACTGGCATATATGGACAATACTGGGGTATATGGACAATACTGGGGTATATGGACAATACTGGTGTATATGGACAATACTGGGGTATATGGACACTACTGGGGTATATGAACAATACTGGTGTATATGGACAATACTGGGGTATATGGACAATACTGGGGTATATGGGCAATACTGGGGTATATGGACAATACTGGGGTATATGAACAATACTGGGGTATATGGGCAATACTGGGACATATGGACAATACTGGGGTATATGGACAATACTGGGGTATATGGACAATACTGGGGTATATGGACAATACTGGGGTATATGGACAATACTGGGACATATGGACAATACTGGGGTATATGAACAATACTGGGGTATATGGACAATACTGGGGTATATGGGCAATACTGGGGTATATGGACAATACTGGGGTATATGGACAATACTGGGGTATATGGGCAATACTGGGACATATGGACAATACTGGGGTATATGAACAATACTGGTGTATATGGACAATACTGGGGTATATGGACAATACTGGGGTATATGGGCAATACTGGGGTATATGAACAATACTGGTGTATATGGACAATACTGGGGTATATGGGCAATACTGGGGTATATGAACAATACTGGGGTATATGGACAATACTGGCATATATGGACAATACTGGGGTATATGGACAATACTGGGGTATATGGACAATACTGGTGTATATGGACAATACTGGGGTATATGGACACTACTGGGGTATATGAACAATACTGGTGTATATGGACAATACTGGGGTATATGGACAATACTGGGGTATATGGGCAATACTGGGGTATATGGACAATACTGGGGTATATGAACAATACTGGGGTATATGGCCAATACTGGGACATATGGACAATACTGGGGTATATGGACAATACTGGGGTATATGGACAATACTGGGGTATATGGACAATACTGGGGTATATGGACAATACTGGGACATATGGACAATACTGGGGTATATGAACAATACTGGGGTATATGGACAATACTGGGGTATATGGGCAATACTGGGGTATATGGACAATACTGGGGTATATAGACGATACTGGGGTATATGGGCAATACTGGGACATATGGACAATACTGGGGTATATGAACAATACTGGTGTATATGGACAATACTGGGGTATATGGACAATACTGGGGTATATGGACAATACTGGGGTATATGGACAATACTGGGACATATGGACAATACTGGGGTATATGAACAATACTGGGGTATATGGACAATACTGGGGTATATGGGCAATACTGGGGTATATGGACAATACTGGGGTATATGGACAATACTGGGGTATATGGACAATACTGGTGTATATGGACAATACTGGGGTATATGGACAATACTGGGGTATATGGACAATACTGGGGTATATGAACAATACTGGGGTATATGGACAATACTGGGGTATATGGGCAATACTGGGGTATATGGACAATACTGGGGTATATGGGCAATACTGGGGTATATGGACAATACTGGGGTATATGGACAATACTGGGGTATATGGGCAATACTGGGACATATGGACAATACTGGGGTATATGAACAATACTGGTGTATATGGACAATACTGGGGTATATGGACAATACTGGGGTATATGGGCAATACTGGGGTATATGAACAATACTGGTGTATATGGACAATACTGGGGTATATGGGCAATACTGGGGTATATGAACAATACTGGGGTATATGGACAATACTGGCATATATGGACAATACTGGGGTATATGGACAATACTGGGGTATATGGACAATACTGGTGTATATGGACAATACTGGGGTATATGGACACTACTGGGGTATATGAACAATACTGGTGTATATGGACAATACTGGGGTATATGGACAATACTGGGGTATATGGGCAATACTGGGGTATATGGACAATACTGGGGTATATGAACAATACTGGGGTATATGGGCAATACTGGGACATATGGACAATACTGGGGTATATGGACAATACTGGGGTATATGGACAATACTGGGGTATATGGACAATACTGGGGTATATGGACAATACTGGGACATATGGACAATACTGGGGTATATGAACAATACTGGGGTATATGGACAATACTGGGGTATATGGGCAATACTGGGGTATATGGACAATACTGGGGTATATGGACAATACTGGGGTATATGGGCAATACTGGGACATATGGACAATACTGGGGTATATGAACAATACTGGTGTATATGGACAATACTGGGGTATATGGACAATACTGGGGTATATGGGCAATACTGGGGTATATGAACAATACTGGTGTATATGGACAATACTGGGGTATATGGACAATACTGGGGTATATGGGCAATACTGGGACATATGGACAATACTGGGGTATATGGACAATACTGGGGTATATGGACAATACTGGGGTATATGGACAATACTGGGACATATGGACAATACTGGGGTATATGAACAATACTGCGGTATATGGACAATACTGGGGTATATGGGCAATACTGGGACATATGGACAATACTGGGGTATATGAACAATACTGGTGTATATGGACAATACTGGGGTATATGGACAATACTGGGGTATATGGACAATACTGGGGTATATGAACAATACTGGTGTATATGGACAATACTGGGGTATATGGACAATACTGGGGTATATGGACAATACTGGGGTATATGGGCAATACTGGGACATATGGACAATACTGGGGTATATGAACAATACTGGTGTATATGGACAATACTGGGGTGTATGGACAATACTGGGGTATATGGACAATACTGGGGTATATGGACAATACTGGGGTATATGAACAATACTGGGGTATATGGGCAATACTGGGACATATGGACAATACTGGGGTATATGGGCAATACTGGGACATATGGACAATACTGGGGTATATGAACAATACTGGTGTATATGGACAATACTGGGGTATATGGACAATACTGGGGTATATGGACAATACTGGGGTATATGGACAATACTGGGGTATATGGGCAATACTGGGACATATGGACAATACTGGGGTATATGAACAATACTGGTGTATATGGACAATACTGGGGTGTATGGACAATACTGGGGTATATGGGCAATACTGGGGTATATGGGCAATACTGGGGTATATGAACAATACTGGGGTATATGGACAATACTGGGGTATATGGACAATACTGGGGTATATGGACATTACTGGGGTATATGAACAATCCTGGGGTATATCGACAATACTGGGGTATATGGGCAATACTGGGGTATATGGGCAATACTGGGACATATGGACAATACTGGGGTATATGAACAATACTGGTGTATATGGACAATACTGGGGTGTATGGACAATACTGGGGTATATGGACAATACTGGGGTATATGGACAATACTGGGGTATATGAACAATACTGGGGTATATGGGCAATACTGGGACATATGGACAATACTGGGGTATATGGGCAATACTGGGACATATGGACAATACTGGGGTATATGAACAATACTGGTGTATATGGACAATACTGGGGTATATGGACAATACTGGGGTATATGGACAATACTGGGGTATATGGACAATACTGGGGTATATGGGCAATACTGGGACATATGGACAATACTGGGGTATATGAACAATACTGGTGTATATGGACAATACTGGGGTGTATGGACAATACTGGGGTATATGGGCAATACTGGGGTATATGGGCAATACTGGGGTATATGAACAATACTGGGGTATATGGACAATACTGGGGTATATGGACAATACTGGGGTATATGGACATTACTGGGGTATATGAACAATCCTGGGGTATATGGACAATACTGGGGTATATGGGCAATACTGGGGTATATGGACAGTACTGGGGTATATGGACAATACTGGGGTATATGGGCAATACTGGGACATATGGACAATACTGGGGTATATGAACAATACTGGTGTATATGGACAATACTGGGGTATATGGACAATACTGGGGTATATGGACAATACTGGGGTATATGGGCAATACTGGGACATATGGACAATACTGGGGTATATGGGCAATACTGGGACATATGGACAATACTGGGGTATATGGACAATACTGGGGTATATGGACAATACTGGGGTATATGGACAATACTGGGACATATGTACAATACTGGGGTATATGAACAATACTGGGGTATATGGACAATACTGGGGTATATGGGCAATACTGGGGTATATGGACAATACTGGGGTATATGGGCAATACTGGGGTATATGGACAATACTGGGGTATATGGACAATACTGGGGTATATGGGCAATACTGGGACATATGGACAATACTGGGGTATATGAACAATACTGGTGTATATGGACAATACTGGGGTATATGGACAATTCTGGGGTATATGGGCAATACTGGGGTATATGAACAATACTGGTGTATATGGACAATACTGGGGTATATGGGCAATACTGGGGTATATGAACAATACTGGGGTATATGGACAATACTGGCATATATGGACAATACTGGGGTATATGGACAATACTGGGGTATATGGACAATACTGGTGTATATGGACAATACTGGGGTATATGGACACTACTGGGGTATATGAACAATACTGGTGTATATGGACAATACTGGGGTATATGGACAATACTGGGGTATATGGGCAATACTGGGGTATATGGACAATACTGGGGTATATTAACAATACTGGGGTATATGGGCAATACTGGGACATATGGACAATACTGGGGTATATGGACAATACTGGGGTATATGGACAATACTGGGGTATATGGACAATACTGGGACATATGGACAATACTGGGGTATATGAACAATACTGGGGTATATGGACAATACTGGGGTATATGGGCAATACTGGGGTATATGGACAATACTGGGGTATATGGACAATACTGGGGTATATGGGCAATACTGGGACATATGGACAATACTGGGGTATATGAACAATACTGGTGTATATGGACAATACTGGGGTATATGGACAATACTGGGGTATATGGGCAATACTGGGGTATATGAACAATACTGGTGTATATGGACAATACTGGGGTATATGGACAATACTGGGGTATATGGACAATACTGGGGTATATGGGCAATACTGGGACATATGGACAATACAGGGGTATATGGACAATACTGGGGTATATGGACAATACTGGGGTATATGGACAATACTGGGACATATGGACAATACTGGGGTATATGAACAATACTGCGGTATATGGACAATACTGGGGTATATGGGCAATACTGGGACATATGGACAATACTGGGGTATATGAACAATACTGGTGTATATGGACAATACTGGGGTATATGGACAATACTGGGGTATATGGACAATACTGGGGTATATGAACAATACTGGTGTATATGGACAATACTGGGGTATATGGACAATACTGGGGTATATGGACAATACTGGGGTATATGGGCAATACTGGGACATATGGACAATACTGGGGTATATGAACAATACTGGTGTATATGGACAATACTGGGGTGTATGGACAATACTGGGGTATATGGACAATACTGGGGTATATGGACAATACTGGGGTATATGAACAATACTGGGGTATATGGGCAATACTGGGACATATGGACAATACTGGGGTATATGGGCAATACTGGGACATATGGACAATACTGGGGTATATGAACAATACTGGTGTATATGGACAATACTGGGGTATATGGACAATACTGGGGTATATGGACAATACTGGGGTATATGGACAATACTGGGGTATATGGGCAATACTGGGACATATGGACAATACTGGGGTATATGAACAATACTGGTGTATATGGACAATACTGGGGTATATGGACAATACTGGGGTATATGGACAATACTGGGGTATATGGGCAATACTGGGACATATGGACAATACTGGGGTATATGAACAATACTGGTGTATATGGACAATACTGGGGTGTATGGACAATACTGGGGTATATGGGCAATACTGGGGTATATGGGCAATACTGGGGTATATGAACAATACTGGGGTATATGGGCAATACTGGGGTATATGGACAATACTGGGGTATATGGACAATACTGGAGTATATGGACAATACTGGGGTATATGGACAATACTGGGGTATATGGACAATACTGGGGTATATGGACAATACTGGGGTATATGGACATTACTGGGGTATATGAACAATCCTGGGGTATATGGACAATACTGGGGTATATGGGCAATACTGGGGTATATGGACAGTACTGGGGTATATGGACAATACTGGGGTATATGGGCAATACTGGGACATATGGACAATACTGGGGTATATGAACAATACTGGTGTATATGGACAATACTGGGGTATATGGACAATACTGGGGTATATGGACAATACTGGGGTATATGGGCAATACTGGGACATATGGACAATACTGGGGTATATGAACAATACTGGTGTATATGGACAATACTGGGGTGTATGGACAATACTGGGGTATATGGACAATACTGGGGTATATGGGCAATACTGGGGTATATGGACAATACTGGGGTATATGGACAATACTGGGGTATATGGGCAATACTGGGGTATATGGACAATACTGGGGTATATGGGCAATACTGGGACATATGGACAATACTGGGGTATATGAACAATACTGGTGTATATGGACAATACTGGGGTATATGGACAATACTGGGGTATATGGACAACACTGGGGTATATGGACAATACTGGGGTATATGGGCAATACTGGGACATATGGACAATACTGGGGTATATGAACAATACTGGTGTATATGGACAATACTGGGGTATATGAACAATACTGGGGTATATGGACAATACTGGCATATATGGACAATACTGGGGTATATGGACAATACTGGGGTATATGGACAATACTGGTGTATATGGACAATACTGGGGTATATGGACACTACTGGGGTATATGAACAATACTGGTGTATATGGACAATACTGGGGTATATGGACAATACTGGGGTATATGGGCAATACTGGGGTATATGGACAATACTGGGGTATATGAACAATACTGGGGTATATGGGCAATACTGGGACATATGGACAATACTGGGGTATATGGACAATACTGGGGTATATGGACAATACTGGGGTATATGGACAATACTGGGGTATATGGACAATACTGGGACATATGGACAATACTGGGGTATATGGGCAATACTGGGGTATATGGACAATACTGGGGTATATGGGCAATACTGGGACATATGGACAATACTGGGGTATATGAACAATACTGGTGTATATGGACAATACTGGGGTATATGGACAATACTGGGGTATATGGACAACACTGGGGTATATGGACAATACTGGGGTATATGGGCAATACTGGGACATATGGACAATACTGGGGTATATGAACAATACTGGTGTATATGGACAATACTGGGGTATATGAACAATACTGGGGTATATGGACAATACTGGCATATATGGACAATACTGGGGTATATGGACAATACTGGGGTATATGGACAATACTGGTGTATATGGACAATACTGGGGTATATGGACACTACTGGGGTATATGAACAATACTGGTGTATATGGACAATACTGGGGTATATGGACAATACTGGGGTATATGGGCAATACTGGGGTATATGGACAATACTGGGGTATATGAACAATACTGGGGTATATGGGCAATACTGGGACATATGGACAATACTGGGGTATATGGACAATACTGGGGTATATGGACAATACTGGGGTATATGGACAACACTGGGGTATATGGACAATACTGGGACATATGGACAATACTGGGGTATATGAACAATACTGGGGTATATGGACAATACTGGGGTATATGGGCAATACTGGGGTATATGGACAATACTGGGTTTATATAGACGATACTGGGGTATATGGGCAATACTGGGACATATGGACAATACTGGGGTATATGAACAATACTGGTGTATATGGACAATACTGGGGTATATGGACAATACTGGGGTATATGGGCAATACTGGGGTATATGAACAATACTGGTGTATATGGACAATACTGGGGTATATGGACAATACTGGGGTATATGGACAATACTGGGGTATATGGGCAATACTGGGACATATGGACAATACTGGGGTATATGGACAATACTGGGGTATATGGACAATACTGGGGTATATGGACAATACTGGGACATATGGACAATACTGGGGTATATGAACAATACTGGGGTATATGGACAATACTGGGGTATATGGGCAATACTGGGGTATATGGACAATACTGGGGTATATGGGCAATACTGGGGTATATGGACAATACTGGGGTATATGGACAATACTGGGGTATATGGGCAATACTGGGGTATATGGGCAATACTGGGGTATATGGACAATACTGGGGTATATGGGCAATACTGGGGTATATGGACAATACTGGGGTATATGGACAATACTGGGGTATATGGGCAATACTGGGACATATGGACAATACTGGGGTATATGAACAATACTGGTGTATATGGACAATACTGGGGTATATGGACAATACTGGGGTATATGGGCAATACTGGGGTATATGAACAATACTGGTGTATATGGACAATACTGGGGTATATGGACAATACTGGGGTATATGGACAATATTGGGGTATATGGGCAATACTGGGACATATGGACAATACTGGGGTATATGGACAATACTGGGGTATATGGACAATACTGGGGTATATGGACAATACTGGGACATATGGACAATACTGGGGTATATGAACAATACTGCGGTATATGGACAATACTGGGGTATATGGGCAATACTGGGACATATGGACAATACTGGGGTATATGAACAATACTGGTGTATATGGACAATACTGGGGTATATGGACAATACTGGGGTATATGGACAATACTGGGGTATATGAACAATACTGGTGTATATGGACAATACTGGGGTATATGGACAATACTGGGGTATATGGACAATACTGGGGTATATGGGCAATACTGGGACATATGGACAATACTGGGGTATATGAACAATACTGGTGTATATGGACAATACTGGGGTGTATGGACAATACTGGGGTATATGGACAATACTGGGGTATATGGACAATACTGGGGTATATGAACAATACTGGGGTATATGGGCAATACTGGGACATATGGACAATACTGGGGTATATGGGCAATACTGGGACATATGGACAATACTGGGGTATATGAACAATACTGGTGTATATGGACAATACTGGGGTATATGGACAATACTGGGGTATATGGACAATACTGGGGTATATGGACAATACTGGGGTATATGGGCAATACTGGGACATATGGACAATACTGGGGTATATGAACAATACTGGTGTATATGGACAATACTGGGGTATATGGACAATACTGGGGTATATGGACAATACTGGGGTATATGGGCAATACTGGGACATATGGACAATACTGGGGTATATGAACAATACTGGTGTATATGGACAATACTGGGGTGTATGGACAATACTGGGGTATATGGGCAATACTGGGGTATATGGGCAATACTGGGGTATATGAACAATACTAGGGTATATGGGCAATACTGGGGTATATGGACAATACTGGGGTATATGGACAATACTGGAGTATATGGACAATACTGGGGTATATGGACAATACTGGGGTATATGGACAATACTGGGGTATATGGACAATACTGGGGTATATGGACATTACTGGGGTATATGAACAATCCTGGGGTATATGGACAATACTGGGGTATATGGGCAATACTGGGGTATATGGACAGTACTGGGGTATATGGACAATACTGGGGTATATGGGCAATACTGGGACATATGGACAATACTGGGGTATATGAACAATACTGGTGTATATGGACAATACTGGGGTATATGGACAATACTGGGGTATATGGACAATACTGGGGTATATGGGCAATACTGGGACATATGGACAATACTGGGGTATATGAACAATACTGGTGTATATGGACAATACTGGGGTGTATGGACAATACTGGGGTATATGGACAATACTGGGGTATATGGGCAATACTGGGGTATATGGACAATACTGGGGTATATGGACAATACTGGGGTATATGGGCAATACTGGGACATATGGACAATACTGGGGTATATAAACAATACTGGTGTATATGGACAATACTGGGGTATATGGACAATACTGGGGTATATGGACAACACTGGGGTATATGGACAATACTGGGGTATATGGGCAATACTGGGACATATGGACAATTCTGGGGTATATGAACAATACTGGTGTATATGGACAATACTGGGGTATATGGACAATACTGGGGTATATGGACAATACTGGGGTATATGAACAATACTGGTGTATATGGACAATACTGGGGTATATGGACAATACTGGGGTATATGGGCAATACTGGGACATATGGACAATACTGGGGTATATGAACAATACTGGTGTATATGGACAATACTGGGGTGTATGGACAATACTGGGGTATATGGGCAATACTGGGGCATATGGGCAATACTGGGGTATATGAACAATACTGGGGTATATGGGCAATACTGGGGTATATGGACAATACTGGGGTATATGGACAATACTGGTGTATATGGACAATACTGGGGTATATGGACACTACTGGGGTATATGAACAATACTGGTGTATATGGACAATACTGGGGTGTATGGACAATACTGGGGTATATGGGCAATACTGGGGTATATGGGCAATACTGGGGTATATGAACAATACTGGGGTATATGGGCAATACTGGGGTATATGGACAATACTGGGGTATATGGACAATACTGGGGTATATGGAAAATACTGGGGTATATGGACAATACTGGGGTATATGGACAATACTGGGGTATATGGACAATACTGGGGTATATGGACAATACTGGGGTATATGAACAATCCTGGGGTATATGGACAATACTGGGGTATATTGGCAATACTGGGGTATATGGACAATACTGGGGTATATGGACAATACTGGGGTATATGGGCAATACTGGGACATATGGACAATACTGGGGTATATGAACAATACTGGTGTATATGGACAATACTGGGGTATATGGACAATACTGGGGTATATGGGCAATACTGGGACATATGGACAATACTGGGGTATATGAACAATACTGGTGTATATGGACAATACTGGGGTTTATGGACAATACTGGGGTATATGGACAATACTGGGGTATATGGGCAATACTGGGACATATGGACAATACTGGGGTATATGAACAATACTGGTGTATATGGACAATACTGGGGTGTATGGACAATACTGGGGTATATGGGCAATACTGGGGTATATGAACAATACTGGGGTATATGGGCAATACTGGGGTATATGGACAATACTGGGGTATATGGACAATACTGGGGTATATGGACAATATTGGGGTATATGGACAATACTGGGACATATGGACAATACTGGGGTATATGAACAATACTGGTGTATATGGACAATACTGGGGTATATGGACAATACTGGGGTATATGGACAATACTGGGGTATATGGGCAATACTGGGACATATGGACAATACTGGGGTATATGAACAATACTGGGGTATATGGACAATACTGGGGTATATGGACAATACTGGGACATATGGACAATACTGGGGTATATGAACAATACTGGTGTATATGGACAATACTGGGGTATATGGACAATACTGGGGTATATGGACAATACTGGGGTATATGGGCAATACTGGGACATATGGACAATACTGGGGTATATGAACAATACTGGTGTATATGGACAATACTGGGGTGTATGGACAATACTGGGGTATATGGACAATACTGGTGTATATGGACAATACTGGGGTATATGGACAATACTGGCGTATATGGACAATACTGGGGTATATGGACAATACTGGGGTATATGGACAATACTGGGGTATATGGGCAATACTGGGACATATGGACAATACTGGGGTATATGAACAATACTGGTGTATATGGACAATACTGGGGTATATGGACAATACTGGGGTATATGGGCAATACTGGGACATATGGACAATACTGGGGTATATGAACAATACTGGTGTATATGGACAATACTGGGGTTTATGGACAATACTGGGGTATATGGACAATACTGGGGTATATGGGCAATACTGGGACATATGGACAATACTGGGGTATATGAACAATACTGGTGTATATGGACAATACTGGGGTGTATGGACAATACTGGGGTATATGGGCAATACTGGGGTATATGAACAATACTGGGGTATATGGGCAATACTGGGGTATATGGACAATACTGGGGTATATGGACAATACTGGGGTATATGGACAATATTGGGGTATATGGACAATACTGGGACATATGGACAATACTGGGGTATATGAACAATACTGGTGTATATGGACAATACTGGGGTATATGGACAATACTGGGGTATATGGACAATACTGGGGTATATGGGCAATACTGGGACATATGGACAATACTGGGGTATATGAACAATACTGGGGTATATGGACAATACTGGGGTATATGGACAATACTGGGACATATGGACAATACTGGGGTATATGAACAATACTGGTGTATATGGACAATACTGGGGTATATGGACAATACTGGGGTATATGGACAATACTGGGGTATATGGGCAATACTGGGACATATGGACAATACTGGGGTATATGAACAATACTGGTGTATATGGACAATACTGGGGTGTATGGACAATACTGGGGTATATGGACAATACTGGTGTATATGGACAATACTGGGGTATATGGACAATACTGGCGTATATGGACAATACTGGGGTATATGGACAATACTGGGGTATATGAACAATACTGGGGTATATGGGCAATACTGGGGTATATGGACAATACTGGGGTATATGGACATTGTAGTACAGATTAAGTGAAGTGTGCAATAATTGTGTAATTACACACTCTCACTCTGGAGAGGTGCCCATCGGAGGGACAGTAATGAGAGTGGAACGTGTGTGTACATGTGTATGTGTACATGCATGTGTGTACATGTGTGTGTACATGTGTGTGTACATGTGTGTACATGTGTGTGTGTACATGTGTGTGTGTTGGGGGATTGCACCAGATCTGGAGGTGCGATGGGAATATGTGGCAGTTTGGCCGATGCATGAGATGAATGTTGATCTGATAAGAGGAGATGGAAGTGGCCGGTGTGGGAGAGGGGGAGACAGGAGGAGAGGGTTGAAGAACGGGTCAATACCAGAGTGCGGCAGCAGGGTGTAGAACGCTTGATGAACGTTATCAATCTGTTAGCTGACACGTGTCATCATTCACAGAGAACCCTGGTCAATAGGTGGTACGACACTCGCCAGCTCACCATGCAAGTAGTTAGAGCCTACTGAAGAAGCAAGAGGGTAAGAGAGAGAGAGAGAGAGAGAGAGAGATAAAGCCCCACACTGCTAACTGTAACTTTGTATCAAGGAAATGTAGATGCCCAGAGTTGTATGAAAGAGAAAGACAATCTAATGTTACTCCTGACGGAAGGCAATAAACAGTTGCTTCATGGCTTAACTCGTCTCAGTTGGGCTCTATTTGACTACACAGCTAGGGCATTGCCCACAAAGAAAATAGCACTTCATTGCAATATTTGAGGGACACATTGTCTACCTCACATTTTATTGGTATGACTGAATGCTCCAGATGCTTCTCTTATGCACAGAGACGCAGTAAAAGCCAAATTAATAGCCATTACGACTCACTAACATTTGGTTAGCTGCAAACAGATGGAGACAGGAGATGTTCAGGCAGAGCGCAACAAAGAAAGCTACTGTAGCGTTGGACAAAGTGCACAGTACTTCATAGAGAGAAAGTCCTTGTAGAGAGAAAGTCCTTGTAGAGTTGAAGAGCCAATGCATTTCCACAGCCGGAATGTACTGTGGGGTTGAAAATCTCCTGGAACAGATGAAAATGAAAAGACATTTACAGAGTAACTGTAGACTCAGAGCTTCAAAATCATTCACACACAGTACACAGAGCAGACACTAACAACCCAGCTAAACATGTCCGTTCCTACACCATGCACACAGCAGCTACAATACAATGACATGCTAACAGGAAATTGTTTTAAGGCCCTTTAACCATGGCTAAAGGAAGGTAGGCCTAACTCCTTACTTCCTCTCCCATCGCTCCCCATCCCTCTCCCATCGCTCCCCCATCCCTCTTCTGTTTCTCCCCCATCCCTCTTCTGTTTCTCCCCATCCCTCTCCCATCGCTCCCCATCCCTCTTCTGTTTCTCCCCCATCCCTCTCCCATCGCTCCCCCATCCCTCTTCTGTTTCTCCCCATCCCTCTCCCATCGCTCCCCATCCCTCTCCCATCGCTCCCCATCCCTCTTCTGTTTCTCCCCCATCCCTCTTCTGTTTCTCCCCATCCCTCTCCCATCGCTCCCCCATCCCTCTTTTGTTTCTCCCCCATCCCTCTCCCATCGCTCCCCATCCCTCTTCTGTTTCTCCCCCATCCCTCTCCCATCGCTCCCCCATCCCTCTTCTGTTTCTCCCCATCCCTCTCCCATCGCTCCCCATCCCTCTCCTATTTCTCCCCCATCCCTCTCCCATCGCTCCCCCATCCCTCTCCCGTCGCTCCCCATCCCTCTCCCATCGCTCCCCATCCCTCTCCTCCGTCTCTCCCCATCTCCCATCGCTCCCCCATCCCTCTCCCATCGCTCCCCATCCCTCTTCTGTTTCTCCCCCACCTCCCCTGTCTTTCCCCCAACTCATCTCTCCCCCTAGCCTTTCCCATCTCCCCCGTCTCTCCCCCAACTCATCTCTCCCCCTCGCCATTCCCACCTCCTCCGTCTCTCCCCCAACTCTCATCTCTCCCCCTCGCCTTTCCCACCTCCCCCGTCTCTCCCCCAACTCATCTCTCCCCCTAGCCTTTCCCACCTCCCCGTCTCTCCCCCAACTCATCTCTCCCCCTCGCCTTTCCCACCTCCCCGTCTCTCCCCCAACTCATCTCTCCCCTCGCCTTTCCCACCTCCTCCGTCTCTCCCCCCCAACTCATCTCTCTCTCCCCTCGCCTTTCCCACCTTCCCGTCTCTCCCCCAACTCATCTCTCCCCCTCGCCTTTCCCACCTCCTCCGTCTCTCCCCCAACTCATCTCTCCCCCTCGCCTTTCCCACCTCCTCCGTCTCTCCCCCAACTCATCTCTCCCCCTCGCCTTTCCCACCTCCCCCGTCTCTCCCCCAACTCATCTCTCCCCCTCGCCTTTCCCACCTTCCCCGTCTCTCCCCCAACTCATCTCTCCCCCTCGCCTTTCCCACCTCCTCCGTCTCTCCCCCAACTCATCTCTCCCCCTCGCCTTTCCCACCTTCCCCGTCTCTCCCCCAACTCATCTCTCCCCCTAGCCTTTCCCACCTCCCCCGTCTCTCCCCCAACTCATCTCTCCCCCTCGCCTTTCCCACCTCCTCCGTCTCTCCCCCAACTCATCTCTCCCCCTCGCCTTTCCCACCTCCTCCGTCTCTCCCCCAACTCATCTCTCCCCCTCGCCTTTCCCACCTCCCTGTCTCTCCCCCAACTCATCTCTCCCCTAGCCTTTCCCACCTCCCCCGTCTCTCCCCCAACTCATCTCTCCCCCTCGCCTTTCCCACCTCCTCCGTCTCTCCCCCAACTCATCTCTCCCCCTCGCCTTTCCCACCTCCTCCGTCTCTCCCCCAACTCATCTCTCCCCCTCGCCTTTCCCACCTCCTCCGTCTCTCCCCCAACTCATCTCTCCCCTAGCCTTTCCCACCTCCCCCGTCTCTCCCCCAACTCATCTCTCCCCCTCGCCTTTCCCACCTCCCCGTCTCTCCCCAACTCATCTCTCCCCCTCGCCTTTCCCACCTCCTCCGTCTCTCCCCCAACTCATCTCTCCCCCTCGCCTTTCCCACCTTCCCGTCTCTCCCCCAACTCATCTCTCCCCCTCGCCTTTCCCACCTCCTCCGTCTCTCCCCCAACTCATCTCTCCCCCTCGCCTTTCCCACCTCCTCCGTCTCTCCCCCAACTCATCTCTCCCCCTCGCCTTTCCCACCTCCCCGTCTCTCCCCCAACTCATCTCTCCCCCTCGCCTTTCCCACCTTCCCCGTCTCTCCCCCAACTCATCTCTCCCCCTCGCCTTTCCCACCTCCTCCGTCTCTCCCCCAACTCATCTCTCCCCCTCGCCTTTCCCACCTTCCCCGTCTCTCCCCCAACTCATCTCTCCCCCTAGCCTTTCCCACCTCCCCCGTCTCTCCCCAACTCATCTCTCCCCCCCTCGCCTTTCCCACCTCCTCCGTCTCTCCCCCAACTCATCTCTCCCCCTCGCCTTTCCCACCTCCTCCGTCTCTCCCCCAACTCATCTCTCCCCTCGCCTTTCCCACCTCCCCTGTCTCTCCCCCAACTCATCTCTCCCCCTAGCCTTTCCCACCTCCCCGTCTCTCCCCCAACTCATCTCTCCCCCTCGCCTTTCCCACCTCCTCCGTCTCTCCCCCAACTCATCTCTCCCCCTCGCCTTTCCCACCTCCTCCGTCTCTCCCCCAACTCATCTCTCCCCCTCGCCTTTCCCACCTCCTCCGTCTCTCCCCCAACTCATCTCTCCCCCTCGCCTTTCCCACCTCCTCCGTCTCTCCCCCAACTCATCTCTCCCCTCGCCTTTCCCACCTCCTCCGTCTCTCCCCCAACTCATCTCTCCCCCTCGCCTTTCCCACCTCCTCCGTCTCTCCCCCAACTCATCTCTCCCCCTAGCCTTTCCCACCTCCTCCGTCTCTCCCCCAACTCATCTCTCCCCCTCGCCTTTCCCACCTCCTCCGTCTCTCCCCCAACTCATCTCTCCCCCTCGCCTTTCCCACCTCCTCCGTCTCTCCCCCAACTCATCTCTCCCCCTCGCCTTTCCCACCTCCTCCGTCTCTCCCCCAACTCATCTCTCCCCCTCGCCTTTCCCACCTCCCTGTCTCTCCCCCAACTCATCTCTCCCCCTAGCCTTTCCCACCTCCCCCGTCTCTCCCCCAACTCATCTCTCCCCCTCGCCTTTCCCACCTCCTCCGTCTCTCCCCCAACTCATCTCTCCCCCTCGCCTTTCCCACCTCCTCCGTCTCTCCCCCAACTCATCTCTCCCCTCGCCTTTCCCACCTCCTCCGTCTCTCCCCCAACTCATCTCTCCCCCTCGCCTTTCCCACCTCCTCCGTCTCTCCCCCAACTCATCTCTCCCCCTCGCCTTTCCCACCTCCTCCGTCTCTCCCCCAACTCATCTCTCCCCCTCGCCTTTCCCACCTCCTCCGTCTCTCCCCCAACTCATCTCTCCCCCTAGCCTTTCCCACCTCCTCCGTCTCTCCCCCAACTCATCTCTCCCCTAGCCTTTCCCACCTCCTCCGTCTCTCCCCCAACTCATCTCTCCCCCTCGCCTTTCCCACCTTCCCCGTCTCTCCCCCAACTCATCTCTCCCCCTCGCCTTTCCCACCTCCTCCGTCTCTCCCCCAACTCATCTCTCCCCCTCGCCTTTCCCACCTCCCCCGTCTCTCCCCCAACTCATCTCTCCCCCTCGCCTTTCCCACCTCCTCCGTCTCTCCCCCAACTCATCTCTCCCCCTTGCCTTTCCCACCTCCCTGTCTCTCCCCCAACTCATCTCTCCCCCTAGCCTTTCCCACCTCCCCCGTCTCTCCCCCAACTCATCTCTCCCCCTCGCCTTTCCCACCTCCTCCGTCTCTCCCCCAACTCATCTCTCCCCCTCGCCTTTCCCACCTCCTCCGTCTCTCCCCCAACTCATCTCTCCCCCTCGCCTTTCCCACCTCCTCCGTCTCTCCCCCAACTCATCTCTCCCCCTCGCCTTTCCCACCTCCTCCGTCTCTCCCCCAACTCATCTCTCCCCTCGCCTTTCCCACCTCCTCCGTCTCTCCCCCAACTCATCTCTCCCCCTCGCCTTTCCCACCTCCTCCGTCTCTCCCCCAACTCATCTCTCCCCTAGCCTTTCCCACCTCCTCCGTCTCTCCCCAACTCATCTCTCCCCCTCGCCTTTCCCACCTCCTCCGTCTCTCCCCCAACTCATCTCTCCCCTCGCCTTTCCCACCTCCTCCGTCTCTCCCCCAACTCATCTCTCCCCTCGCCTTTCCCACCTCCTCCGTCTCTCCCCCAACTCATCTCTCCCCCTCGCCTTTCCCACCTCCCCTGTCTCTCCCCCAACTCATCTCTCCCCCCCTAGCCTTTCCCACCTCCCCCGTCTCTCCCCCAACTCATCTCTCCCCCTCGCCTTTCCCACCTCCTCCGTCTCTCCCCCAACTCATCTCTCCCCCTCGCCTTTCCCACCTCCTCCGTCTCTCCCCCAACTCATCTCTCCCCCTCGCCTTTCCCACCTCCTCCGTCTCTCCCCCAACTCATCTCTCCCCCTCGCCTTTCCCACCTCCTCCGTCTCTCCCCCAACTCATCTCTCCCCCTCGCCTTTCCCACCTCCTCCGTCTCTCCCCCAACTCATCTCTCCCCCTCGCCTTTCCCACCTCCTCCGTCTCTCCCCCAACTCATCTCTCCCCCTAGCCTTTCCCACCTCCTCCGTCTCTCCCCCAACTCATCTCTCCCCCTAGCCTTTCCCACCTCCTCCGTCTCTCCCCCAACTCATCTCTCCCCCTAGCCTTTTTCCCACCTCCCCGTCTCTCCCCCAACTCATCTCTCCCCTAGCCTTTCCCACCTCCTCCGTCTCTCCCCCAACTCATCTCTCCCCCTCGCCTTTCCCACCTCCTCCGTCTCTCCCCCAACTCATCTCTCCCCCTAGCCTTTCCCACCTCCCCGTCTCTCCCCCAACTCATCTCTCCCCCTAGCCTTTCCCACCTCCTCCGTCTCTCCCCCAACTCATCTCTCCCCTAGCCTTTCCCACCTCCTCCGTCTCTCCCCAACTCATCTCTCCCCCTAGCCTTTCCCACCTCCCCCGTCTCTCCCCCAACTCATCTCTCCCCTAGCCTTTCCCACCTCCTCCGTCTCTCCCCCAACTCATCTCTCCCCTAGCCTTTCCCACCTTCCCCGTCTCTCCCCCAACTCATCTCTCCCCTAGCCTTTCCCACCTCCTCCGTCTCTCCCCCAACTCATCTCTCCCCCTAGCCTTTCCCACCTCCCCGTCTCTCCCCCAACTCATCTCTCCCCCTAGCCTTTCCCACCTCCTCCGTCTCTCCCCCAACTCATCTCTCCCCTAGCCTTTCCCACCTCCTCCGTCTCTCCCCCAACTCATCTCTCCCCCTAGCCTTTCCCACCTCCCCGTCTCTCCCCCAACTCATCTCTCCCCCTAGCCTTTCCCACCTCCTCCGTCTCTCCCCCAACTCATCTCTCCCCCTAGCCTTTCCCACCTCCCCCGTCTCTCCCCAACTCATCTCTCCCCTAGCCTTTCCCACCTCCTCCGTCTCTCCCCCAACTCATCTCTCTCCCCTAGCCTTTCCCACCTCCTCCGTCTCTCCCCCAACTCATCTCTCCCCTAGCCTTTCCCACCTCCTCCGTCTCTCCCCCAACTCATCTCTCCCCCTCGCCTTTCCCACCTCCTCCGTCTCTCCCCCAACTCATCTCTCCCCCTCGCCTTTCCCACCTCCTCCGTCTCTCCCCCAACTCATCTCTCCCCCTCACTTTCCCACCTCCCCCGTCTCTCCCCCAACTCATCTCTCCCCCTAGCCTTTCCCACCTCCTCCGTCTCTCCCCCAACTCATCTCTCCCCCTAGCCTTTCCACCTCCTCCGTCTCTCCCCAACTCATCTCTCCCCCTAGCCTTTCCCACCTCCTCCGTCTCTCCCCCAACTCATCTCTCCCCCTCGCCTTTCCCACCTCCTCCGTCTCTCCCCCAACTCATCTCTCCCCCTCGCCTTTCCCACCTTCCCCGTCTCTCCCCCAACTCATCTCTCCCCCTAGCCTTTCCCACCTCCCCGTCTCTCCCCCAACTCATCTCTCCCCCTCGCCTTTCCCACCTCCTCCGTCTCTCCCCCAACTCATCTCTCCCCCTCGCCTTTCCCACCTCCTCCGTCTCTCCCCCAACTCATCTCTCCCCCTCGCCTTTCCCACCTTCCCCGTCTCTCCCCCAACTCATCTCTCCCCCTAGCCTTTCCCACCTCCCCGTCTCTCCCCCAACTCATCTCTCCCCCTCGCCGCCTTTCCCACCTCCCCGTCTCTCCCCCAACTCATCTCTCCCCCTCGCCTTTCCCACCTCCTCCGTCTCTCCCCCAACTCATCTCTCCCCCTAGCCTTTCCCACCTCCCCGTCTCTCCCCCCAACTCATCTCTCCCCCTCGCCTTTCCCACCTCCCCGTCTCTCCCCCAACTCATCTCTCCCCCTAGCCTTTCCCACCTCCTCCGTCTCTCCCCCAACTCATCTCTCCCCCTCGCCTTTCCCACCTCCCCCGTCTCTCCCCCAACTCATCTCTCCCCCTCGCCTTTCCCACCTCCCCGTCTCTCCCCCAACTCATCTCTCCCCCTCGCCTTTCCCACCTTCCCCGTCTCTCCCCCAACTCATCTCTCCCCCTCGCCTTTCCCACCTCCCCGTCTCTCCCCCAACTCATCTCTCCCCCTCGCCTTTCCCACCTCCTCCGTCTCTCCCCCAACTCATCTCTCCCCCTCGCCTTTCCCACCTCCTCCGTCTCTCCCCCAACTCATCTCTCCCCCTAGCCTTTCCCACCTCCTCCGTCTCTCCCCCAACTCATCTCTCCCCCTAGCCTTTCCCACCTCCTCCGTCTCTCCCCCAACTCATCTCTCCCCCTCGCCTTTCCCACCTCCTCCGTCTCTCCCCCACTCATCTCTCCCCCTCGCCTTTCCCACCTCCTCCGTCTCTCCCCCAACTCATCTCTCCCCCTCGCCTTTCCCACCTCCCCGTCTCTCCCCCAACTCATCTCTCCCCCTAGCCTTTCCCACCTCCTCCGTCTCTCCCCCAACTCATCTCTCCCCTAGCCTTTCCCACCTCCTCCGTCTCTCTCCCCCAACTCATCTCTCCCCCTAGCCTTTCCCACCTCCTCCGTCTCTCCCCCAACTCATCTCTCCCCCTCGCCTTTCCCACCTCCTCCGTCTCTCCCCCAACTCATCTCTCCCCCTCGCCTTTCCCACCTTCCCCGTCTCTCCCCCAACTCATCTCTCCCCCTAGCCTTTCCCACCTCCCCGTCTCTCCCCCAACTCATCTCTCCCCCTCGCCTTTCCCACCTCCTCCGTCTCTCCCCCAACTCATCTCTCCCCCTCGCCTTTCCCACCTCCTCCGTCTCTCCCCCAACTCATCTCTCCCCCTAGCCTTTCCCACCTCCTCCGTCTCTCCCCCAACTCATCTCTCCCCCTCGCCTTTCCCACCTCCTCCGTCTCTCCCCCAACTCATCTCTCCCCCTCGCCTTTCCCACCTCCTCCGTCTCTCCCCCAACTCATCTCTCCCCCTCGCCTTTCCCACCTCCCCCGTCTCTCCCCCAACTCATCTCTCCCCCTAGCCTTTCCCACCTCCTCCGTCTCTCCCCCAACTCATCTCTCCCCCTAGCCTTTCCCACCTCCTCCGTCTCTCCCCCAACTCATCTCTCCCCCTAGCCTTTCCCACCTCCTCCGTCTCTCCCCCAACTCATCTCTCCCCCTCGCCTTTCCCACCTCCTCCGTCTCTCCCCCAACTCATCTCTCCCCCTCGCCTTTCCCACCTTCCCCGTCTCTCCCCCAACTCATCTCTCCCCCTAGCCTTTCCCACCTCCCCGTCTCTCCCCCAACTCATCTCTCCCCCTCGCCTTTCCCACCTCCTCCGTCTCTCCCCCAACTCATCTCTCCCCCTCGCCTTTCCCACCTCCTCCGTCTCTCCCCCAACTCATCTCTCCCCCTCGCCTTTCCCACCTTCCCCGTCTCTCCCCCAACTCATCTCTCCCCCTAGCCTTTCCCACCTTCCCCGTCTCTCCCCCAACTCATCTCTCCCCCTAACCTTTCCCACCTTCCCCCCGTCTCTCCCCCAACTCATCTCTCCCCTCGCCTTTCCCACCTCCCCGTCTCTCCCCCAACTCATCTCTCCCCCTCGCCTTTCCCACCTCCTCCGTCTCTCCCCCAACTCATCTCTCCCCCTCGCCTTTCCCACCTCCCCGTCTCTCCCCCAACTCATCTCTCCCCCTCGCCTTTCCCACCTCCCCCGTCTCTCCCCCAACTCATCTCTCCCCCTCGCCTTTTCCCACCTCCCCCGTCTCTCCCCCAACTCATCTCTCCCCCTAGCCTTTCCCACCTTCCCCGTCTCTCCCCCAACTCATCTCTCCCCTAGCCTTTCCCACCTCCCCCCGTCTCTCCCCCAACTCATCTCTCCCCCTCGCCTTTCCCACCTCCCCGTCTCTCCCCCAACTCATCTCTCCCCCTCGCCTTTCCCACCTCCCCGTCTCTCCCCCAACTCATCTCTCCCCCTAGCCTTTCCCACCTTCCCCGTCTCTCCCCCAACTCATCTCTCCCCCTAGCCTTTCCCACCTTCCCCGTCTCTCCCCCAACTCATCTCTCCCCCTCGCCTTTCCCACCTCCTCCGTCTCTCCCCCAACTCATCTCTCCCCCTAGCCTTTCCCACCTCCTCCGTCTCTCCCCCAACTCATCTCTCCCCCTAGCCTTTCCTACCTCCCCGTCTCTCCCCCAACTCATCTCTCCCCCTCGCCTTTCCCACCTCCCCGTCTCTCCCCCAACTCATCTCTCCCCCTAGCCTTTCCCACCTCCTCCGTCTCTCCCCCAACTCATCTCTCCCCCCTAGCCTTTCCCACCTTCCCCGTCTCTCCCCCAACTCATCTCTCCCCCTAGCCTTTCCCACCTCCCCCGTCTCTCCCCCAACTCATCTCCCCCTCGCCTTTCCCACCTCCCCGTCTCTCCCCCAACTCATCTCTCCCCTAGCCTTTCCCACCTCCTCCGTCTCTCCCCCAACTCATCTCTCCCCCTAGCCTTTCCCACCTCCCCCGTCTCTCCCCCAACTCATCTCTCCCCCTAGCCTTTCCCACCTCCTCCGTCTCTCCCCCAACTCATCTCTCCCCTAGCCTTTCCCACCTCCCCCGTCTCTCCCCCAACTCATCTCTCCCCCTAGCCTTTCCACCTCCTCCGTCTCTCCCCCAACTCATCTCTCCCCTAGCCTTTCCCACCTCCTCCGTCTCTCCCCCAACTCATCTCTCCCCCTAGCCTTTCCCACCTCCTCCGTCTCTCCCCCAACTCATCTCTCCCCCTCGCCTTTCCCACCTCCTCCGTCTCTCCCCCAACTCATCTCTCCCCCTCGCCTTTCCCACCTCCTCCGTCTCTCCCCCAACTCATCTCTCCCCCTCGCCTTTCCCACCTCCCCGTCTCTCCCCCAACTCATCTCTCCCCTAGCCTTTCCCACCTCCTCCGTCTCTCCCCAACTCATCTCTCCCCCTAGCCTTTCCCACCTCCTCCGTCTCTCCCCCAACTCATCTCTCCCCCTAGCCTTTCCCACCTCCTCCGTCTCTCCCCCAACTCATCTCTCCCCCTCGCCTTTCCCACCTCCTCCGTCTCTCCCCCAACTCATCTCTCCCCCTCGCCTTTCCCACCTTCCCCGTCTCTCCCCCAACTCATCTCTCCCCCTAGCCTTTCCCACCTCCCCCGTCTCTCCCCCAACTCATCTCTCCCCCTCGCCTTTCCCACCTCCTCCGTCTCTCCCCCAACTCATCTCTCTCCCTCGCCTTTCCCACCTCCTCCGTCTCTCCCCCAACTCATCTCTCCCCCTCGCCTTTCCCACCTTCCCCGTCTCTCCCCCAACTCATCTCTCCCCTAGCCTTTCCCACCTTCCCCGTCTCTCCCCCAACTCATCTCTCCCCCTAGCCTTTCCCACCTCGCCCGTCTCTCCCCCAACTCATCTCTCCCCCTCGCCTTTCCCACCTCCTCCGTCTCTCCCCCAACTCATCTCTCCCCCTCGCCTTTCCCACCTCCTCCGTCTCTCCCCCAACTCATCTCTCCCCCTCGCCTTTCCCACCTTCCCCGTCTCTCCCCCAACTCATCTCTCCCCCTAGCCTTTCCCACCTCCCCCGTCTCTCCCCCAACTCATCTCTCCCCCTCGCCTTTCCCACCTTCCCCGTCTCTCCCCCTCGCCTTTCCCACCTCCCCGTCTCTCCCCCAACTCATCTCTCCCCCTCGCCTTTCCCACCTCCTCCGTCTCTCCCCCAACTCATCTCTCCCCCTCGCCTTTCCCACCTCCCCCCGTCTCTCCCCCAACTCATCTCTCCCCCTCGCCTTTCCCACCTTCCCCGTCTCTCCCCCAACTCATCTCTCCCCCTCGCCTTTCCCACCTCCCCGTCTCTCCCCCAACTCATCTCTCCCCCTCGCCTTTCCCACCTCCTCCGTCTCTCCCCCAACTCATCTCTCCCCTCGCCTTTCCCACCTCCCCGTCTCTCCCCCAACTCATCTCTCCCCCTCGCCTTTCCCACCTCCCCCGTCTCTCCCCCAACTCATCTCTCCCCCTCGCCTTTCCCACCTCCCCGTCTCTCCCCCAACTCATCTCTCCCCTAGCCTTTCCTACCTTCCCCGTCTCCCCCAACTCATCTCTCCCCTAGCCTTTCCCACCTCCCCGTCTCTCCCCCAACTCATCTCTCCCCTCGCCTTTCCCACCTCCCCCGTCTCTCCCCCAACTCATCTCTCCCCCTCGCCTTTCCCACCTCCCCGTCTCTCCCCCAACTCATCTCTCCCCCTAGCCTTTCCCACCTTCCCCGTCTCTCCCCCAACTCATCTCTCCCCCTAGCCTTTCCCACCTTCCCCGTCTCTCCCCCAACTCATCTCTCCCCTCGCCTTTCCCACCTCCTCCGTCTCTCCCCCAACTCATCTCTCCCCCTAGCCTTTCCCACCTCCTCCGTCTCTCCCCCAACTCATCTCTCCCCCTAGCCTTTCCCACCTCCCCCGTCTCTCCCCCAACTCATCTCTCCCCCTCGCCTTTCCCACCTCCCCGTCTCTCCCCCAACTCATCTCTCCCCTAGCCTTTCCCACCTCCTCCGTCTCTCCCCCAACTCATCTCTCCCCTAGCCTTTCCCACCTTCCCCGTCTCTCCCCCAACTCATCTCTCCCCCTAGCCTTTCCCACCTCCCCGTCTCTCCCCCAACTCATCTCTCCCCCTCGCCTTTCCCACCTCCCCCGTCTCTCCCCCAACTCATCTCTCCCCCTCGCCTTTCCCACCTCCTCCGTCTCTCCCCCAACTCATCTCTCCCCCTCGCCTTTCCCACCTCCTCCGTCTCTCCCCCAACTCATCTCTCCCCCTCGCCTTTCCCACCTCCTCCGTCTCTCCCCCAACTCATCTCTCCCCCTCGCCTTTCCCACCTCCTCCGTCTCTCCCCCAACTCATCTCTCCCCCTCGCCTTTCCCACCTCCTCCGTCTCTCCCCCAACTCATCTCTCCCCCTAGCCTTTCCCACCTCCTCCGTCTCTCCCCCAACTCATCTCTCCCCTAGCCTTTCCCACCTCCTCCGTCTCTCCCCCAACTGATCTCTCCCCCTCGCCTTTCCCACCTCCCCGTCTCTCCCCCATCGCTGCACGTGCTGCATTTAAAGAATCAATTAAGGGAGAACACAGTGTCTGACCTTTATGGAAGTGGAAATTAAAAGAGCACCTCTCGCTCCTGGGAACAGAATCAGAAGGTTCCTTCTGGCTGCTTGTGTCTTTTAAATACACTTACTGTACACACACTCTTTACCCAATATGGGTGACATTTAAGAGCCAATCATATGAGTGCAGTGAGTACTGTGTCGGCCACTGTACTGTATGAGATTGAGATTGATAACCTCTGGATGTAATGGAATCAGGTGACTGTGTTCATACGTTCATATGTGACAGGACATATTTAATGTCCACAGGCTGCTATCCATGTACTACAGTTCTGTATATCTGTGGTTATTTATACTGTATGAGCTTGTGTGGAGTGATTCACAGAGTTTAGTTTGTTCCACAGTTAGCCGTTACACCCCCCACACACACACACACACCCCACACACATGCAAACACATGCAAACACACTGTGCTGTGTGTCAACAGACCACTGGGGGTCCATGAGGCTCCTGTCTATGCCTATGGCCCCCCACAGACTGGAGTCACACAGTGGCAGATGGCCTGGCCCCCGGGCCCCCAGCGCTCAGCAGTGCAGTGCGTGGGACGAGAGCCACCTGACAGTAAGAAGCTAGGAAACACACACATGGCCACCTGCATGGGTGGAAGGGGCTTATCTGCCTTGACAGACATAGTTAGAGGTGAAGACACACACACTAATGTGTTACTACATCAAGTCTCTGTCTTGACAAACACAGGGAAGCAAGGATGAGGCAACACACACAGAGAGTGCCACCTGTGCCAGCACATGAGACACCGAAGGGCAAAGGCATGTGTCTCCCAGGGCAGGGAGAGTCTGAGGAGCCTGGCAGGAGTGAGCAGGTAGGCATGAAGGCAGTGCATTCTTTCCCCCACCTACCCTCCATATCAGTTGGCATCGGTAATACAGATTAACACTCTGATGGGCAGATAGGCTCCCGCCCCCACACACACACACATACATACATTGCAATAGACAACAGATGTCAAGCTCATCACTTCCATTCTATCATTGTGGATGCGTGAAGTGTGTAAGGATGCACAGGAGCGATCCAGGCAAGGATTAGCTTCACTATCAGGGCTGGAAATCAGGTGAGGGGAGGGTGGAGGTTGGAGGGCCCAGGGCGGTGACTAAGGCTGAGGGAAGGGGAGGGGAGGGCAGGGGTGTTAAGGGGAATGCATGTGGGCAGGGTAAAGGGTTGAACAGTTCACTGATCTAGTGTATATGAAGAGTTCATAGAGAAGCCATGGTGTGATAACACACGTGAGAAAGCAGAGATTGGAGATTTCCTCATTTCTACTTGAGCATATACAAACACTGCATTATATATTACAATAAGAGCATCTGGGCAATTCAGCAGTAAAGGAATTGCGCTGAGACTCAGATATCTCACTTAAAATGTATGCCAAACAAAAACCATTGATTTCGAAGTTTAATAGACCATACAGCTCTATGCACAAGGACCACTTTAACAATTTACACTGAAGATTTTGCTAAAATCTCCTTCCGTTTTTTGTGTGTCCACATTGTCCAAAAACACGAGATAAATACAGTATCGTCTATGGATTAAGACTCAGTGACGTCTGCAGAAAGAATGGGGTGTCAGCTATGACATGACACGTTGACAAAGAAAACATCTCTTTTGGTTATTGAACATGTCACGCCCTGGTCAAAGTATTTTGTGTTTATCTTTATGTATTTGGTCAGGCCAGGGTGTGGCATGGGGTTTTTGTAATTGTGGTGTGTTTGTCTTGGGGTTTTGGTGGTGGTATTGGGATTGTAGCTTAGTGGGTTGTCTAGCAAAGTCTATGGCTGTCTGGAGTGGTTCTCAATCAGAGGCAGGTGCTTATCGTTGTCTCTGATTGGGAACCATATTTAGGCAGCCATATTCTTTGAGTTTGTCGTGGGTGATTGTCCTTAGTGTCTTACTTGTACTCTCTGTTAGTTTGCACTAGATAGGCTGTTTTCGGTTTTCGTTTCGTTTATTGTTTGTAGTGTTCGTGTTTAGTCGTGTTTACGTTTGTTTAAATAAACATGGATCGCAATCGACACGCTGCAGTTTGGTCCGACTCTTCATCACCACTAGAAAACCGTTACAGAATCACCCACCACCAACGGACCAAGCAGCGTGTTAACAGGCAGGAACCACAGGAGAGGCAACAGAGGCAGCAGCAGCAGGAGCAGCAGCAGCTGCAGTGGGAGAGGCTGCACCACCTGGAGAAATGGACATGGGAGGAAGAACTGGACGGTAAAGGACCCTGGGCTCAGCCTGGAGAATATCGCCGCCCCAAGGAAGAACTGGAGGCGGCGAAAGCTGAGAGGCGCAGATATGAGGAGGCAGCACGGCGTAGCGGATGGAAGCCTGAGAATCAGCCCCAAAAATTTCTTGGGGGGCTCAGGGAGAGTGTGGCAGAGTCAGGAGTCAGACCTGAGCCAACTCTCCCTGTTTATCGTGAGGAGCCAAGGAGGAGACCAGAACCAGAGACTGTGAAGGAGTTAATGGGGAAATTGGAGGAGAGAGAAATGAGGGAGTTGCTGTGTTGGTGCTTTTTGCATGGAATTCGCCCGGCGGAACGTGTTGGGGATTTGATGGCACCTGGGTTAGCGCTCCATACTCGTCCTGAGGTGCGTGTTAGTCGGCTGGTGAAGTTGGTGCCAGCCTCACGCAACAGGCCTCCTGTGCACATCCCTAGCCTTGCACATCCTGTGCCAACACTGCTCTCAAGATCTCCAGTACGCCTTCACGGTCTAGCCCATCCTGTGCCACCTCCACACTCCAGTCCTCCGGTAGCAGCTCCCCGCACCAGGCTTCCTGTGCGTGTCCTCGGTCCAGTACCACCAGTACCAGCACCACGCATCAGGCCTACAGTGCGCCTCGCCTCTCCAGCGCTGTCGGAGCCTTTCTCCTCTCCTACGCTGCCGGAGTCTCCCGCCTGTTTAGCGCAGCCAGAGCCTTCCTCCTCTACAGCGCTGCCGGAGTCTCCCGCCTATCTAGCGCTGTTAGAGCTTTCCTCATCTCCAGCGCTGCCGGAGTCTCCCGCCTGTTCAGCGCAGCCAGAGGTGCCAGTCTGCATGAAGCAGCCAGAGCTGTCAGTCTACATGAAGCAGCCCGCGCTGCCAGTCTGCATGAAGCAGCCAGTCTACATGGAGCAGCCAGAGCTGTCAGTCTGCATGGAGCAGCCAGAGCTGTCAGTCCGCATGGAGCAGCCAGAGCTGTCAGTCCGCATGGAGCAGCCAGAGCTGTCAGTCCGCATGGAGCAGCCAGAGCTGTCAGTCTACATGAAGCAGCCCGAGCTGCCAGTCTGCATAGAGCAGCCAGTCTACATGGAGCAGCCAGAGCTGTCAGTCTGCATGGAGCAGCCAGAGATGTCAGTCTGCATGAAGCAGCCAGAGCTGTCAGTCTGCATAGAGCAGCCAGTCTGCATGGAGCTGCCAGTCTGCATGGAGCTGCCAGTCTGCATGGAGCTGCCAGTCTGCAAGGAGCTGTCAGTCTGCACGGAGCTGTTAGTCTGCACGGAGCTGTCAGTCTGTAAGGAGCTGCCAGTCTGCAAGGAGCTGCCAGTCAGCACGGAGCCGCCAGAGCGGTCAGTCTGGAAGAAGCCGCCAGAGCTGTCAGCCTATATGGAGCAGCTAGTGCCGCCAGTCTGCCCAGCGCCGCCAGTGCCCCCAGTCTGCCCAGCGTCGCCAGTCTGCCCAGCGCCGTCAGTCTGCCCAGCATCGCCAGTCTGCCCAGCACCGCCAGTCTGCCCAGCGCCGCCAGTCTGCCCAGTGCCGCCAGTCTGCCCAGCATCGCCAGTCTGCCCAGCGCCGCCAGTCTGCCCAGCGCCGCCAGTCTGCCCAGCGCCGCCAGATCTGCCAGTCAACCAGACTCTTCCAGATCTGCCAGTCAGCCAGACTCTTCCAGATCTGCCAGTCAGCCAGACTCTTCCAGATCTGCCAGTCAGCCAGAATCTTCCAGATCTGCCAGTCAACCAGACTCTTCCAGATCTGCCAGTCAACCAGACTCTTCCAGATCTGCCAGTCAACCAGACTCTTCCAGATCTGCCAGTCAACCAGACTCTTCCAGATCTGCCAGTCAGCCAGGATCTGCCAGTCAGCCAGGATCTGCCAGTCAGCCAGGATCTGCTGAAACCACCAGCCAGCCAGGAGCTGGTAGATCTATCTACCTGCCTGAGCTTCCTCTCACTCCTGAGCTTCCTCTCACTCCTGAGCTTCCTCTCACTCCTGAGCTTCCTCTCACTCCTGAGCTTCCTCTCACTCCTGAGCTTCCTCTCACTCCTGAGCTTTCTCTCACTCCCGAGCTTACCCTCAGTCCCGAGCTGCCTCGGTCCCGAGCTGTCCTTCAGTCCCGATCTGCTCCTCAGTCCAGTGGGGTTCTGGGTGGGGACTACTAGGCCATGGTCGGCGGCGAGGGTGGACTATCCAGGGACGAAGGGAGAGGGGACTAAGACATTAAATGAGTGGGGTCCACGTCCCGCGCCGGAGCCGCCACCATGGACAGACGCCCACCCGGACCCTCCCTATTGTTTTGAGGTGCGTTCGGGAGTCCGCACCTTGGGGGGGGTTCTGTCACGCCCTGGTCAAAGTATTTTGTGTTTATCTTTATGTATTTGGTCAGGCCAGGGTGTGGCATGGGGTTTTTGTAATTGTGGTGTGTTTGTCTTGGGGTTTTGGTGGTGGTATTGGGATTGTAGCTTAGTGGGTTGTCTAGCAAAGTCTATGGCTGTCTGGAGTGGTTCTCAATCAGAGGCAGGTGCTTATCGTTGTCTCTGATTGGGAACCATATTTAGGCAGCCATATTCTTTGAGTTTGTCGTGGGTGATTGTCCTTAGTGTCTTACTTGTACTCTCTGTTAGTTTGCACTAGATAGGCTGTTTTCGGTTTTCGTTTCGTTTATTGTTTGTAGTGTTCGTGTTTAGTCGTGTTTACGTTTGTTTAAATAAACATGGATCGCAATCGACACGCTGCAGTTTGGTCCGACTCTTCATCACCACTAGAAAACCGTTACAGAACAACAGTAAATGAAGTGGATTTACACCTGGTAACGGATTTTCGGTAAGGAAATTGTATCATGAGTCCCTGATCTGTACAACACAGAAAGGTATAATTAGGGTTATGAATGTCATTATCCTTGTGTTTCACAAGTTTGGACATCACAGCACAGCACAGCAGAGTAGAGTAGAGTAGAAAAGAGCAGAGTAGAGTAGGGTAGAGTTCAGTACAGTGCAGTACTGTACAGTACAATATACTCTACTTTTCTAAACTGCACTGTACTCTATTGTACTGTACTCTATTGTACTTTACTGTACCTTACGCTATTGTGCTATACTCACTGTGCTGTACTGTAATTTATTGTGCTTTACTGTGCTTTACTGTACATTACTGTACTTTACTGTACTTTACTGTGCTTTACTGTACTTTACTGTGCTTTACTGTGCTTTACTGTACTTTACTGTACTTTACTGTACTTTCCAAACTTGTGAAACATACTTCTATGATAGGTTCCGATTTGGTTTGCCTCTCTCTCTCTCTCTCTGCCTCTCTCTCTCTCTCTCTCTCTCTCTCTCTCTCTCTCTCTCTCTTTCTCTCTCTCCCTCTCTCTCTATCTGCCTCTCTCTCTCTATATATATATATCTGCCTCTCTCTCTCTCTGCCTCTCTCTCTCCCTCTGCCTCTCTCTCTCCCTCTGCCTCTCTCTCTCTCTCTGCCTCTCTCTCTCCCTCTCTCTCTCATCCTCTCTCTGCCTCTCTCTCTCTCTCTGCCTCTCTCTCCCTCTCTGCCTCTATCTGCCTCTCTCTCTCTCTCTCTATCTGCCTCTCTCTCTCTGCATCTCTCTCTCCCTCTCTCTCTCTGCCTCTCTCTGCCTCTCTCTCTGCCTCTCTCTCTCTGCATCTCTCTCTCCCTCTCTCTCTCTGCCTCTCTCTGCCTCTCTCTCTCTCTCTCTGCCTCTCTCTGCCTCTCTCTCTGCCTCTCTCTCTCTGCCTCTCTCTCTCTCTCTGCCTCCCTCTCTCTCTCTGCCTCTCTCATCCTCTCTCTGCCACTCTCTCTCTCTCTGCCACTCTCTCTCTCTCTGCCTCTCTCATCCTCTCTCTACCTCTCTCTGCCTCTCTCTCTCTCTCTCTGCCTCTCTCATCCTCTCTCTGCCTCTCTCTCTCTGCCTCTCTCTCTCTCTCTCTCTCTGCCTCTCTCTCTCCCCCTCTCAATTCAATTAAATTTGCTTTATTGGCATGACGTATGAGAATCAAATGAGAATCAAAATTGTCAACGAGACAACTAACAACACTAACCAAGAGTCAAAATAACCATACATTGAACAATAACAATAAACATACAGTACATGTGCAGGTTAATTGGTCTGTCAGACACTGTCCCTCAACTTATGGCAGGCAGCAATGTAGTGCCAACCCAACCCACGCTGCCAACCCACAGCTATCTGCGTCCTCCCCCAACAGGACGGGTAGCCTACTCTCATCAGAGAGGACTTTGAAACTTTGAATAAGGGTTTTAAATTTGGGGAAATGACACTCTCTAATTGTTTTATATTTTTCATATTTTATCAGGAAATGCAGCTTTGTCTCAGGTTCTGCTGTGGTAGAGTTCAGTGTGTCAAATCGGAGGGCCTGTTGTCCGGGCCCCTGGCAGTCTCTATGGGGGTACCACAGGGTTCAATTCTTGGACCGACTTTCTACCTCTAACAGAGCCAGCCTGTCTCTCAGCAGGCTGATGGTAGTGTAGCTGGGGAGCTTCTCCTTCAGCTCAGTAACCCATACCTCTAACAGAGCCAGCCTGTCTCTCAGCATGGTGATGGTAGTGTAGCTGGGGAGCTTCTCCTTCAGCTCAGTAACCCATACCTCTAACAGAGCCAGCCTGTCTCTCAGCAGGCTGATGTTAGTGTAGCTGGGGAGCTTCTCCTTCAGCTCAGTAACCCATACCTCTAACAGAGCCAGCCTGTCTCTCAGCATGGTGATGGTAGTATAGCTGGGGGGCTGCTCCTTCAGCTCAGTAACCCATACCTCTAACAGAGCCAGCCTGTCTCTCAGCAGGCTGATGGTAGTGTAGCTGGGGAGCTTCTCCTTCAGCTCAGTAACCCATACCTCTAACAGAGCCAGCCTGTCTCTCAGCAGGCTGATGGTAGTGTAGCTGGGGAGCTGCTCCTTCAGCTCAGTAACCCATACCTCTAACAGAGCCAGCCTGTCTCTCAGCAGGCTGATGGTAGTGTAGCTGGGGAGCTTCTCCTTCAGCTCAGTAACCCATACCTCTAACAGAGCCAGCCTGTCTCTCAGCAGGCTGATGGTAGTGTAGCTGGGGAGCTGCTCCTTCAGCTCAGTAACCCATACATCTAACAGAGCCAGCCTGTCTCTCAGCAGGCTGATGGTAGTGTGGTCTTGGCTCTGGTGGTTGTAGGCAGGCAGGCAGGGGGAGGATAGTCCTGCTGTTGGGGTGCCTGAGGTGAGGGGAGAGGTCAGGGTGCTGTCCTTGTCTTTTTTGCTTTCCGCCATAATCCTTCGAGTGGGGAAGTCCTGCACAACAGAGCTGAGTGCAACCTCACTGCCCTGGACCATGACAGTGTCATTCTGGTACATGTTTACCGTCAGAAACCTGTTTTCCTGGTCCTTATTGCTGTCCTCAAAAATGTGGATTTGCTTTCCTTTGCAGATGCCTTTCTTTGTGGTATAGCTGAAATGCCTGGTTACAGCTGTATGCCAGGCAGTAGTGGGTCTGTGTAAAATAACAGGTTTTTAACAGTCCTGTTTTGTGAGCAGTTGACAAACAACGTTTCTGGGTTCTCCCTCAGAATTCTGTGTTTAAAATTGATTCTTCCCTTCTCTGATTTGATTTCTGCTGGGTATTCAAAAAAAATGGGGGAAAGTCTCTCAGTCTCTGCTGCTGCTGGCGTTGCCTCAGTGGCCATGTTGCTATGGTTACCACCAGTCAACAGTTGGAGCTAGACGGTAAGCTAGCTGACAGATTTGAATTTGGCTAGCTACCACGATGAAGATTGGTCTTTTAACTCACTCTCTGTCAATCTTTTCCTCCTGTGTCGATCTTCAGTTGTACCATTTGATTACCTTTACATTTTTTTGCTAATTTAATTGTGTCAATCTCACTCTTAACTACCAAAAAGTAAGTTATAACAAGTCAGGAGCCGTTCTTCTGCATGACTTCTCTCTCTCTCTCTGTCTCTCTCTCTCTCTCTCTCTCTCTCTCTCTCTCTCTCTCTGCCCCTCTCTCTCTCTCTCTCTCTCTCTCTGCCTGTCTCTCTCTGCCTCTCTCTCTCTCTGCCCCCTCTCTCTCTCTCTCTCCCCCCCTCTCTCTCTCTCTCTCTCTCTATCTCTCTGCCCCCCTCTCTCTCTCTCTCTCTCTCTCTCTGCCCCTCTCTCTCTCTCTCTCTCTCTCTGCCCCTCTCTCGCTCTCTCTCTCTCTGCCTGTCTCTCTCTGCCTCTCTCCTTTCTCTCTCTGTCTCTCTCTCTCTCTCTCTCTCTCTGTCTCTCTCTCTCTCTCTCTCTCTCTCTCTCTCTCTCTCTCTCTGCCTCTCTCTCTCTGCCTGTCTCTCTCTGCCTCTCTCTCTCTCTCTCTCTCTCTGCCCCCCCTCTCTCTCGCTCTCTCTCTGCCCCTCTCTCTCTCTCTCTGCCCCTCTCTCTCTCTCCTTTCTCTCTCTGCCTCTCTCCTTTCTCTCTCTGTCTCTCTCTCTCTCTCTGTCTCTCTCTCTCTCTCTGCCCCTCTCTCTCTCTCTGCCTGTCTCGCTCTCCCTCTCTCTCTCTCTCTCTCTCTCTCTCTGCCCCTCTCTCTCTCTCTCTCTCTGCCCCCTCTCTCTCGCTCTCTCTCTCTGCCCCTCTCTCTCTCTCTCTGCCCCTCTCTCTCTCTGCCTGTCTCTCTCTGCCTCTCTCCTTTCTCTCTCTGTCTCTCTCTCTCTCTCTCTCTCTGCCTGTCTCTCTCTGCCTCTCTCCTTTCTCTCTCTGTCTCTCTCTCTCTCTCTCTCTCTCTGCCTGTCTCTCTCTGCCTCTCTCCTTTCTCTCTCTGTCTCTCTCTCTCTCTCTCTGTCTCTCTCTCTCTCTCTGCCCCTCTCTCTCTCTCTCTCTCTCTGCCTGTCTCGCTCTCTCTCTCTCTCTCTCTCTCTCTCTCTCTCTCTCTCTCTCTCTGCCCCCTCTCTCTCTCTCTCTGCCCCTCTCTCTCTTTCTCTCTCTCTCTCTCTGCCCCTCTCTCTCTCATCGGAGTGCATGCTGGGAGTGAGTCGTCAAGTAGGAGTGATTGTGAGAGCGAATGGAATTTATTTTCACTCTATTGGGTTTTGGTATGTATATATATATATATATTGATTAGTTTAGTTGTTTTAAGGGTATATTGTTTAACTATCACTAAGCACGTATAGGGGTGGTGGGATCTTTGAGGTTGGTTTTTCGCGAGGGCACAACCAGCGGGTGGGGCTGGTTGCAATGGCCACTCGCGGAAATGAAGAGTTTGAAAAACTTAGTCGGAGGCATGGAGTAAAGATTCCTGCTGCGGCCGGGTGTTCAGTGGAAGAATGTAGCTTGGCTGTGGGTGCTATCATTGGGTATGATAGCATCAAATCAGCCTCAAGGATGAATAGCGCTGTAGTGATATTTTTAGATTCAATTGAAAAGGTGAATAAGATAGTTGAGAGAGGTGTTGTGTTGCGGGAGACACAGACGCCGGTATTTCCGCTTATGAATCTGGCGAAGAAAGTTATGCTTTCTAACGTGCCACCATTTGTTAGAGATGAAGTGTTAGAGTGAGAGTTATCTCGCCATGGTCAAATAGTATCTACAATAAAGAAGGTTCTTTTTGGATGCAAATCTCCGTTGTTGAAACATGTCGTGTCTCATAGGAGACAAGTGCATATGATTTTAAAAAAGGAAGGAGATGAACTGAATTTAGCGTTTAGCTTTAAGATTGATGGATTTGATTATGTCTTCTATGCATCTACTGAATCAATGAAATGTTTTGGATGTGGAAGAGAGGGGCATTTGGTGCGTAGTTGTCCCGAGAATGAGCGCGCTGAGCCTGGTAGTAGCTTTAGTGCGGGTGCAACTAACGCAACACCGCGAAGGGATGAAAATACTATGGGTGCAGGGGAAGAGAGAAGGTGGGCAGATGTGGTTGGAAAAGTAGGAGAGGAAGGCAGTGTGAATACGGGGGCAATTGTGGTAGATTAGAACAAAGAGGGAGGGGATACAGTAGGTGAGATTGCGACTGCCGTCGCTGAGGTGGTGCTGGAAAATGAAATTGGAAGTCAAGAGGAGTTTGAAATAACGGAAAAGGAAGCGGATGTTTTCAAAATACCGAGGAGTAAAAGGAAGAATTTAAGGGGTGGTGAAGGGTCTAATTCTAAGAGAAAGGTAGAGAGTGATAAAGCAGTTGAAGATGAACAAGTTGTAGAGATGGTTGAGTATTCTTCTGGGGAGGATAGCGAGAGTGAGTCATCTGACGCGTCACAACAATATAGTGAGATAAATGGGGCGGAAGGGAGGTATGGGATCGAGAGGATACGTCAATTTCTGAAGTTGACAAAAGGGAAGAAATATATGCAGGATTACAATGTAACTGATTTTTTCCCTGAACGTGAATTGTTTATTGAATCAGCAAAGTTTCTGATGTCAAAAATTACAGGGGGAAGTTTGAAAAGCCCTCAAATTGCTAGACTCAAGAAAGTGGTCACGAGAGTGATAAGTGATGTAAATTCTAAAGAAAATGAAAGAGTTCAGTTGCAGTTTTAACTCTGTAAAGAGATGTGGTGGCTGTATCTTCCTCTGTATTTTTTTATTATCCATGAGCAGTTTTAAGATCTCTTCTTTAAACGTAAATGGGGCAAGAGATGTTAAAAAAAGAGCCATGGTGTATGAGTTAATTAGGGGAAAGGGAAGTGACATAATTTTTCTACAAGAAACGCATAGTAATTTGGAAAATGAAGTTATGTGGCAACAGGAGTGGGGGGGGACAGTGGTGTGTAGTCATAAAAACTCAAAAAGTGGGGGTGTGGTTATCTTGTTCTCAAAAGGGTTTTTGCCGTTGTCATATGAGGTTGAAGAGGTAGTTGAGGGGAGGTTATTAAAAGTTAGAGCAAGGTATGAAAACATCACTATGTGTCTGATAAATGTATATGCCCCAGTGGTGACAGTTGAGAGGGTATGTTTTTTAGAGACATTATCAAATACCATTGAGAAATGTAACAAAGAAGATTATTTGTTTATTGCTGGGGATTTTAACTGCACAGTTAGCGATTTAGATAGGAATCATCAAGAACCTCATAAAGCCTCAAGGACGTTTTTAAAACGCCTTATTGTAACAAATGAACTGGGTGATATTTGGAGGAGTCAACATGGAGGAACAAGGCAGTACACCTGGGCGCATGTGAGAGAGAACATCATCTCTATGGCCAGGTTAGATAGGTTTTATGTTTTTGAGCATCAATCTCAGGTCTGTAAATCAAGTGTGATAACTCCAGTGGGATTTTCTGATCATTGTTTAATAACAGAGGTGGTGTTCATTAACGATGTAAAACCCAAAAGCGCATACTGGCATTTTAATATAACTTTATTGAGTGATGCTCACTTCAGGAACTGTTTCAGTTTTTTTGGGGATAGGTGGAGGTCTCAAAAGGCCAGTTTTGTATCCCTTTAACAATGGTGGGGTATAGGGAAATCCAGATTCAACAATTTTGTAATCAATACACGAGGAATGTCACCAAGAATATCACCAGATCAATGAAAGCCCTAGAGATTGAAATAGTGGAACTCATGACGTTGGTTGAGACCACAGGTGATCGAGGCCATACTAAGGTCCTCAAGAGGAGAAAAGCTGCATTGGCAGACCTGCTGGGTATCAGAGCACAGGGGGCAGTGGTGAGAAGTAAGTTTCAGGGAGTATCTGAAATGGATGCCTCATCCAAATTTTTCTTTGGTTTAGAGAAAAAGAATGGACAAAGAAAAATTATTCATTGTCTCAAATCAGCTGTTGGACAAGAGCTCACTAGCCCTAGTGAAATTAGAAAGAGGGCAGTAGAGTTCTATGCTGAGCTCTACAAGTGTGAGTACAAAGAGGACAAAACAGTGACACAGCAGTTCTTTGATGGGCTCCCAAAGGTGGCTGCAGAAGCTCAGGTTGAGCTTGAGCAACCATTGTCTTTGCAGGATTTATACACTGCATTAAAAGGCATGGAAAATTGAAGGGCACCAGGCATTGATGGGCTTCCTGTTGAAATTGGGAAAAGAGTTGTGCTTTACAGATTGGAGAATGGTCTGGAGGGATCATGGCTTTGCCAGGGGGGCTAGAATGGTGTAAGGGAGGTTTTAAGTATCTTGGAGTGTACCTAGGAGATGAGGGGACTATGGAAAAAAATTGTAGTGGGGTGGTTGAAATGGTGGAAGGGAGGATGAGGAGATGGCGGTGGTTATTATCTCGTATGTCATATAGGGGGCGCACTATTATAGTTAACAATGTGATTGCCTCTGCACTGTGGCATCGGTTGTCAGTTTTAGAACCACCATCTGGCCTTCTGGCTAAGATACAGGCAATTATTGTGGATTTCTTTTGGGATAAATATCACTGGGTTCCACAAAGTGTTTTGTATTTGTCAAAAGAGGAGGGGGACAAGGTCTTGTACATCTTGCTAGTAGGGCTGCTGCTTTCCGGTTTCAGTTTATCCAAATGTTGCTTTATGGACCGGAAAATGTGGTGTGGAGAGGGGTGGCAGGTCTTATATTACAGCGGGTTGGAGGATTAGGTTTAAAGAAGGCTTTTTTTCTGGTTGATAGTAGCCAGATTTCTAGGGAGGGAGTACCTCCGTTTTACAGAGGCCTTCTCAGAGTGTGGAGCATAATGAAGGTGTCCAGACGAACTTCAGCGGAGTCAGTGCATTGGCTGTTGGAGGAACCTCTGGTGTATGGGGCAAGACTGGATTGTACAACTGCAGCTGTTCCACATTTCTCCAAGATTCTGGTGAAGGGGAAAATCATCACCTTAAGACAGTTAATGGCCATGGCTGGGCCCGCCTTAATGGATGGAAGACGGGTGGCAGAACATTTGGGGATGAGGTCGGAAAGGATTGTCGGACAAATGCTGGGGAGCTGTAGGAAGGCTCTGTCAGCGGAAGAATGGGGTATGCTTAGTAGCCACAAGAAGAAGGTGCAAGATGAAGATGTTTCATTTCCAAAACTAGGGATTACACCAAATATCCCAGAGTCAGAAAGAAAGGCGTTATTGCTGGATTTGAGAGGGTTGGAGGAGGTGGGTTTGGATGAGGTGAATGGGAAGGACTTGTATAGGGGGTGTGTCAAGGTGTTGAATAAAGATAAATTGAAAAATAGAAAAGACACTCCATGGAGGGTAAAATTGGGCATTGAAGACAAGGTAAAGCCAGCATGGAGAGCACTGTACAAGCCACCGTTACAAAAGGGTACTAGTGATATGCAATGGAGGGTTTTACATGGCATCATTGCAGTTAATGCTTTTGTATCTGTTATTAACTCAGATGTTAGAGATGGATGTCCTTTTTGTAATATAAGAGAACCCATTTTTCACTGTTTTATGGAGTGTGAGAGGATAAAACCTCTATTGGAAATGCTGGAATCTTTGTTTAAAGCTGTAGGGGAGTTTTTCAATAACACTGTGTTTATTTTGGGGTTTCAATATAGTAAACAACAGAAAAGAAAATGTCAAATGTTAAATTTTATTTTGGGACAAGCTAAGATGTCAATTTTTCTGAGTAGGAAACATAAGATAGAAACGGGATATGGGCAGGATGTAAGATGTGTTTTTAAAGGATTAGTGAAAGCAAGAATAAAAGTAGATTTTGAGTTCTTTTCAACTGTAAAAGATCTCCTATTATTTGAGGAGAAGTGGGCCTACGAAGGAGCGCTTTGTTTTGTAGAGGAGGGGAAATTATTTTTTGCTGATGAATTAAGTTGAATGTATATGTTATGTATCTATTTTTGTTTAGGAATTACATTTGTTGTTTCATTTCTGAAAAGGCAGTGTGTCATTATTTATGTTAACACTTGAGTAAAAAATAAAGGTTTTATAAAAACTCAAAACTCTCTCTCTCTCTCTCTCTCTCTCTCTCTCTGCCTGTCTCTCTCTGCCTCTCTCCTTTCTCTCTCTCACTCTCCAGTTACCTCTCCCAGCTTTTACTGACATGTACCCATGAGCCCCCCTCTTTTCCATTCATTTGCAGTAATTCCGTTAACGATTTTTGGGATAAATCCATTACCAATTTTGTAACGGAATTACAAGTTTTAACTGATATCAATAAAAATCCCTGTCACTAATTGGTAGGTCTACCATCACTTACATCACGTTACTTCTGTGAACTTGTATTATCCTCCCTCCTCATGAGGGAGAGAAATTAGAAAATATCTTATCGACATGGGGGTTTTGGGAACAGAATGTCACATCCTGACCATAGAGAGCATTTATTTTCTATGGTAGAGTAGGTCAGGGTGTGACCAGGGGTTGTTCTAGTTTATATGTTCTATGTGGGGTTCTAGGTTTATTTTCTATGTTGGTGATTTGTATGATTCCCAATTAGAGGCAGCTGGTAACCTGTGGGTTATGGGATATTGTTTGTGTTTAGTTGCCTGTTCGCACTGCAGTGTCGTCACATTTCGGTTATTCTTTATTGTTTTGTTTTTGTAGGTTTCACTGTCTAATAAATATGTGGAACTCTACGTACGCTGCGCCTTGGTCCATCTATACTAACGAGCATGACACAGAGTTACAAGGCACAAGGCAATATTTCTTAAACTTACAGAAGGTAAACATTTCTCCAAAATTAAATCTAAGTGTTGATATTAGTTGGGAGGGGTCTTTCCTTCAACATTACTGTGTTTCTGGTACCTTTTTAATTAAGACTTTTTCTGGTAAATGTTTTTTAAGACCCCTTTTTCCATCTGTTTACACAGAAATCAAAGCCTTTACTTATGCCTAATTTGTAGGTTGGAAAATGGTTGAAAAAATGTATCTCTGCCTTCATTTTCCAAATATATAGACTCTTAACATCACATGTTGCTGCTCATTTGTCAATTTCTATGGAAATGCATGACTATTTTCTGGTCAAAAGGATACATGAAAGTACTGTTAACATAACTGTGGGTTAGTCTGGGTTTTCAGTGCATTTCCTGTGGTACAATTCTCATCAACAAATTCCGATTCTACATCTCCTTTTCAGATTTAGTAGCTTAGACGTGCAAACAAACAACCGCACACACACACACATCTTCCACGTGTTGAGTTGGTGAAAACCTCCTCATATCAGCTTTGTGGTGGTGATGGTATGGGTTGGGCTAATGATTGGTGATCCAGTGTTCTGGGATCCCATCAGTCTCCAGGCTGAGCCTTAAACTATCTCACTGCAACTATCTCACTGCAACTCTCTCACTGCAACTCTCTCACTGCAACTATCTCACTGCAACTCTCTCACTGCAACTCTCTCACTGCAACTCTCACACTGCAACTCTCTCACTGCAACTCTCTCACTGCAACTCTCTCACTGCAACTATCTCACTGCAACTCTCTCACTGCAACTATCTCACTGCAACTCTCTCACTGCAACTATCTCACTGCAACTCTCTCACTGCAACTCTCTCACTGCAACTATCTCACTGCAACTCTCTCACTGCAACTCTCTCACTGCAACTCTCTCACTGCAACTCTCTCACTGCAACTCTCACAGGCATGTTGCTGTAATAATGGCAGCACACTGGGATCCCACAAGAGAGAAGAGGGAAGCAATTCAACCACCCCTCTCCCTCTTCCCACCTCACCCCCTCCCTCTCACTGTCACTCTCTCCATGTCCCTACTCTCTGTCCCTACTCTCTGCCCCCCTCTCTCCCTCTGTCTCTTTCTCTCTCCCTCTCCCTCTGTCTCTTTCTCTCTCTTGCTCTCTCTCTCTCTCCATGTCTCTACTCTCTGCCTCGCCTCCCCTCTCTCTCTCTCTCCCTCCACCTCACCTCTCCCTCTCTCCATGTCCCTACTCTCTTCCCCCTCTCTCCCTCTGTCTCTTTCTCTCTCTTTCTCTCTCCATGTCTCTACTCTCAGCCTCGCCTCCCCCTCTCTCTCCCTCCACCTCACCCCTCCCTTTCTCCATCTCTCTCTCCCCATGTCCCTATTCTCTGCCCCTACACTCTGTCCCCTCTCTCCGTCTCTCTCTCCCCATGTCCCTACTCTCTGCCCCTACAGTCTGCCCCCTCTCTCCCTCTCCCTCTGTCTCTTTCTCTCTCTCCCTCTCCCTCTGTCTCTTTCTCTCTCTTGCTCTCTCTCTCTCCATGTCTCTACTCTCTGCCTCGCCTCCCCCTCTCTCTCTCCCTCCACCTCACCCCTCCCTCTCTCTGTCTCTCTCTGTCTCCCTCTCTCCGTGTCCCTACTCTCTGCCCCCCTCTTTCTCCCTCTCCAGGTAATTTCCTCCGGTCTGGGGTGTAATGCAGCCGATGGAGAACAACAAGTTTACTATCACCAGAACACTGCAAGCCTTTTCCTATGCCATGTTTATCTGACCCCCGCTCCACCTCCTTCACCGGCAGCCAATCTATCAGTTTATCACTGCTACTTCATCACCGTCACTCCTGGCAGCTAAATTCAAGCTTCCAAATTCTGCTTCTGCACACACATCTGCGGTGTTGTGAAGCGTGGGCGTGCTGCGTATATCAGGTAAACAGGGGCTGCCTGGGGACAAGCTCTATAAAGCTGCTGCTTTTCATGGAGAGCCCTGGCTCAGTGTGCACTTCTGGGACCATGGGGTCACAAGTGTGTGTGTGTGTGTGTGTGTGTGTGTGTGTGTGTGTGTGTGTGTGTGTGTGTGTGTGTGTGTGTGTGTGTGTGTGTGTGTGTGTGTGTGTGTGTGTGTGTGTGTGTGTGTGTGTGTGTGTGTGTGCGTGCGTGTGTGTGTGTGTGTGCGTGCGTGTGTGCGTGCGTGTGTGTGTGTGTGTGTGTGTGCGTGTGTGTGTGTGTGTGTGTGTGTGTGTGTGCGTGCGTGCGTGCGTGCGTGCGTGCGTGCGTGCGTGCGTGCGTGCGTGCGTGCGTGCGTGCGTGCGTTTGTGCATGTGTACAGCGGTTGCAAACATTCCCCAATGGAGGCAGTACTTCCAGCAAACCATTAAGACAAACAAACTGTAATTTGTATATGTTTCCATGTTAGAGAGCAGGGTGCCATAGCAAGCAATGGAGAGGATGTTGCCATGGCCTTTCCATGGGCTAATTTAACGCACATCCAGGTACTTTCCACAGGTGCTGGAGTTGTAGGCAAACTCCTGGAAAACAGAAAGGGAAACGCTGCACGCTGCTGCTCAGGCTCCCAGATATGTATTTATAACGTTTCAACTCATTTAGAGATATGACACTATATGCCTCCAAGTGATGACAGCCCTTCTGAAGGGCCAATCTCCCACGTGACAGGCTAACTACATGTCTCAGACACATGGTACCAACAATTACTACCACACAACAAGGTAGTCATCTTTACTGTTATATCAAACAGAGAGGACAGTGGAAGATAGGAAGGGGGAGGAAAGAGAAAGCAGAGAAGTGACAGAAAACCGGTGAGTGAGAAGAGAAATGAGACAAAGAGAAAAACAGAGGCAGAAGAAGAGGTAAGAAAGTAAAGGACAAGTGAGAAGCAGGGAGGGAGAGAGACATCATACAAGGTAAGGAAAGGGGGAGCTAAGAAAGGAAAGGGGGCAAGGAAAGGGGGAGCTAAGAAAGGAACAGAAAATGATAGGGAGCGGGAGTGATAGAAGGGGAAGAGTGGGAAAGCAAGTGAGAGAGCGGGTGAGTGGGGAAAGAGAGATGCCTGGCGGGTCTGCAGATATCTGGCGGTGATGTACGAGGCAGGCAGGCAGCAGCATACAGTGGAGGGAGAAGTAGAGGGAAAGAGAGGGGCGGTGTGGTGGCTGCCAGACAGCGGCTAAGTGATTAGGGACGCGCAGCGTAACCCTGCGCCATATTTAGCCGCGGCGGGGAACCGGGGCCCCAGCGCTCTCCTGGAGGGCCCACACCAGATGTTGGGAACTGTTATGGCATGCGTGGCGGAACAAGGTGGCAGCGGGGTGGCACAGCAAGCCTGGGTTCCTGCAAGGATGACAGTTAATCTCCCCGTCTCCCTCCCCCACTAAATACACAGAAATGGAGAGAGAGAAACACAGACAGTACATCCTCTCTCTCTTCACCCTCTCCTCTCCCTGCAAATACTAAGCTAACAAGTGCCCCCCTTCCCATTAGTCATCCCCTTTTCCTCTCCTCTCTCTCTCGTCTCCCTCTCCAGGATGCTCCACCGAAGGCTGACCAAGATAAAGTTTTGACTGGCAGGACCATTTGTTTTAATCAGGTATTTGCAGACGCTTCCCTGACCTCCATTAGTTGAAATTTTAATTTAAATTAACCCCCACTACTACCCCAATTAACCCTCCTCCCCCCTCGCGAGTGCGCGCCGCACTACCAGCATCTGTTCAAGGGGACCGGGGTCGGGCGAGCCGAGCGAGGAGAGTCGGGCGCAGCGTGACCACAGACGGCAACACCATTCGGTTAGTTGTCATCGGAGAAAGAGAGAGGCGGGTATCACGTTGAGTGCACAGTGACTGTTCCGGTCTCTCTATGGGGCCCCGGGAGTCCTTGTCCCTGAGCACCGCTACACATGGCCCAGTCTGGGCCAGCAGGAGGGAGAGAGGGAAAGGGGGAGGGAAGGTGGGAGGGAGATGGAGAGATGGTGATAATTATACTGTGGTTTATATCTTAAGCTATCCTTCTTCAGATAAGACTGTATTGGAGCATGCATGGGTTTACTAGCCTGGAGGTACTATGGTGGGAGAGGCTGTTATTCAGCTGTCCTCCTATGCTGGTAGAGATGTACTGTAGGTCGATGGTAGACATGAGAGTAGACCTGGTGTGCAACACACAGATGGTTAGGTGGACTTGTTTAGCCCCCCTCCCTGCATCCTTAGGGATACACACCAAACGGGCACTTCGGAGTGGGGTGCCGTCCCCCTCAGCCCCCCATTATTCCAGCATCTCCAACCCCGCATTGCACACTTGATCCACCAGTGGGGGGTGCACAACGCTAGATCACAACATTGTTGCATCAGCGCTAACTTTGAGATGACACTGGACCCTTTCACTGCCCTCCCCTTCACCTGTATCCCCTCCCTCCATCCTACCAAAATGTGAACAGGGAGGAGGGGTGTGTGTGGGAGGGGGGGGCTGAACAGTGATAAGAGGTAAGGGAGGGAGGGTACGATGTCCTGTAAAGGACAAAAAGGTTTTGGATCAAAAGGGTTGTGGACATACCTCCTGTCTCTTGTAGTCACATAGAGTCATCCCTCCTGGACCCCCCCACTCTTCCGGACTGTCCCTAACCTAACCTAACCCCACCTAACCCTCTCAAACCCCAGCACAGTCTGTCTGGGGACCAAAGCCTCAGAGTGGAGGGTGTAAGGAGATTGGGTGAGAGGTCGGGGGGGACACACCCTAGGTAGGCCAAGCCCTTGAGCAAGGTTCTTTAACTGCACTGCATCCCCTGAGGTCCAAGTTCTCACTATGGACAGTGTAGTCAGAAGCCAGTATGTTTCTGACTAAATGGTAAATTACAGCATTAACCACTACTTTAACAAATGGTCCAGGAGGAGATTGCGATTTCAAATTAAATAATTAAACAAGTAAATAAATGGTATATCGTGATTGAGCAAAGGAGTGGTGAATATTCCATGTCAGAAGGAAATAGATTATGTAAACTCTGCAACCCCAGATCCAAGTCTGATAAACCTGGCCTGTCTGGCGAAGCTGGTACATGCTAACTCACTCAGTGGGGGACGAATAGGCTGTGTCTGTGTGCCAAAATACAGCCTCCTCGCACCTACAAAAAAAAACATTTAATACATTAACCTACCTGCAAATGCTTCCCAGTTTCGGAATCCCAATCATAGGCTTCCATCGCGCTGGCCACGTCCATCGGGGGAACAAATTACAGTGGGGATTAGGATTGAGAGGAATAACCCAGTGTTTTATCAGCAGGGCCATGTTCTAGCGCAGAGTGAGCTGCTTATATTTCAGGTAAACATAATCCAGATTCTGCTCTCCAGGGGTAGATTCAATTAAGATACAGGACAACTTTGTTAATGCGGCTGTATCTTAATACCCCTACTATTTCTGGTAATTAATCTGGGTTTAGCGGTGGAGCTAAAACAGGAGGTAGAGACAGAGAGGGATGATACTAGTGTTTCTGCTGCTGTTGTTGCTGCTGTTGAGGTTGCTGTTGCTGCTGTTGCTGCTTCTGTTGTTGATATTGCTGCTGTTGCTTTTGCTGCTGTTGCTTTTGCTGCTGTTGCTGCTACTGCTGTTGTTGCTACTGCTGTTGTTGATGCTGCTGCCGTTGCTGCTGTTGTTGCTGCTGTTGTTGTTGCTGTTGCTGCTGTTGTTGCTACTGCTGTTATTGCTACTGCTGTTGTTTCTGTTGCTGCTGCTGCTGCTGTTGTTGCTGCTGTTGCTGCTGTAGCTGTTGCTGCTTTTGTTGCAGTTGTTGCTGCAGTTGCTGTTGTTGCTGCAGTTGCTGCTAGGGAAGGACCCGATAACCTTAACCCCAGGAGTTGGTCATCAGCACAACAACCACCTCACTGGATCTCCAGACAGCCACTCCCATATCCCATAGACATGTGATGAGGGGAACACCCTCTGGATGTTAAGACAATATGTACCCACTGGGCAAAGATGTCATTTCAATGTCTAGTTTTGATTTAGATTCGGTTGATTTGTCAACTAATGTGAATTCAACGTGAAATCAACAAAATAATTAAACTTTTCACTAGATTAAGGTTGAAATATACGTGAAATAGGGAATTCCATTTATACAAATCTGATAAGTTCTCCATGTGGATTCAACGTCAACACATTGCATTTTATTTCTTTGCTGAAATGACATGGAAACAATGTTGATTCAACCAGTATTTGCCAAGTGGGTATTGACAGTGACAGTCTGGTGTTAGAACAGGACATTAAAAGTGGATCCGGGGAGGGGAGGGAAGGGTTCTCTGGCTCTGTGGACTTAAGCCGCTGGGAGGCCACAGAGACTCTGAGTCTTATTCAGATGATGTGCTGCAGATGCTTGTCCTTGAAGAAAGGGAATTAGAGGCCACACCAAGTCAAAGTGAAGGGGAGAAGGAGAGAAAGCTATAGAAGAATAGTGAGAGAGAAGAGTGAAGGGGAGAGATATGGATAGATATAAGGAAAAAAGCCAGAGTTGTTCACAGGGAGGATGATGTACGGAGCACTGACTCTGACAGAAATGTAACCACGGGACGAAGCAGACAATCCCCTCTCAGGAAACAGAGATCAAAGGGGATATAAGTAGTCAGGACTTGTTCCATGCAATTCAACAGCCAGGCAACCAGCTCTACTTTACTTTTCACTTCATGTTGAGTTTCTGGCTCCCAGCGCAAGCGGAGACAGAGCATCGGCGCTTCGGCACAAGGCTTTGAACAGCTTGAACAGCATTCCCTGGGAAGCTTTGGAATTCCCATTTTAAAAAATGAATGTCCTTGGAAAAGTGGAATATTTTTAGGTGATGATGACAAACATTTCTTAGAGTGGAAGAACGCTCACTGCTTTTGTTCTCTCAAGGCCTCAAATTCCCCCTTAGTCCATAATTCTTCTTCATCCTAATCAGAGTCCTCATCGTCCTCTCAGAAGACATATGGACAAACCCTTAAACCTACTATTAAACTGTGATCACATACTGTACGTACTATACATGCAGACATTGTCCATACCCTCATTTACTATGACATTCTTTCTGTAGCTACAACGTTCCATATGGAGAAGAAAAAGGAAAGAAAATATACAGTTGTTCCAATAGGAATCTATGAGGACACATCTCCAGCTTGCATGGAGCCGCAGATTCTCCAGGGAGAATGAGTGTGTTCAGCACCTAATAACAGTTGGGAGAGAGTAAGAGCATGTACTGTTAGCATTGACAGCACGAAGATAGAGAGGAGTGTGAGGTTATAGCCATGCAAGAGAAACACATATCTGTGTATAGATAGCAAGAAATTGAGAGGGAGGGGAAAGACAGATAGAGACAGAAAAAGAAAGAGAGAGACGGAGAAAGGCAGAGAATAATCGAAGCACCGAAAAAGACTAATAGTACCAGAATGCAGAAACACACAGAGGCAGAAAAAAGCTGAGAAGGAGAGAGGAGAGAGGAGATGAGGGATGAGGGGCAGGGTGATTCATTATTTGGCTTGTTTTTACAAACGCCGTTCTCAGAGACAATCAATTTATTCCCGAGCGTGGGAGCAGTGGAGTATTGGCATGAAGGGACGTCACATCAGCACCATGGAGAGACACACGCCAGTCTAACAGCATTACAACCCCTCAGTCTCTACAATCTCCACAGGAGACGGATAGAGAGAAAGAGGGGGGTCTCTGTCCTCCTTCTCATGTTAGACCAGATCCCCAGGAGTTAGACCAGACCCCCAAGAGTTAGACCAGACCCCCAGGAGTTAGACCAGACCCCCAGGAGTAAAACCAGACCCCCAGGAGATAGACCAGACCCCGAGGAGTAAGACCAGACCCCCAGGAGTTAGACCAGACCACCAGGAGTTAGACCAGACCCCCAGGAGTAAGACCAGACCCCCAGGAGTAGGACCAGACCCCAGGAGTTAGACCAGACCCCCAGGAGTTAGACCAAACCCCCAGGAGTTAGACCAGACCCCCAGGAGTAAAACCAGACCCCCAGGAGATAGACCAGACCCCGAGGAGTAAGACCAGACCCCCAGGAGTTAGACCAGACCACCAGGAGTTAGACCAGACCCCCAGGAGTAAGACCAGACCCCCAGGAGTAGGACCAGACCCCCAGGAGTAGGACCAGACCCCAGGAGTTAGACCAGACCCCCAGGAGTTAGACCAAACCCCCAGGAGTAAGACCAGACCCCCAGGAGTTAGACCAGACCCCCAGGAGTAAGACCAGACCCCCAGGAGTTAGACCAGACCCCCAGGAGTAATACAGATCCCCAGGAGTAAGACCAGACCCCCAGGAGTAAGACCATACCACCAGGAGTAATACAGATCCGCAGGAGTAAGACCAGACCCCCAGGAGTAAGACCAGATCCCCAGGAGTAAGACCAGAACACCACGAGTAAGACCAGACCACCAGGAGTAAGACCAGATCCCCAGGAGTAAGACCAGACCACCAGAAGTTAGACCAGACCCCTAGGAGTAAGACCAGACCCCCAGGAGTTAGACCAGACCCCCAGGAGTAAGACCAGATCCCCAGGAGTAAGACCAGACCCCCAGGAGTAAGACCAGATCCTCAGGAGTAATACAGATCCCCAGGAGTAAGACCAGACCCCCCAGTGTGACAGGCTTTCAATCTCCCATCAGTACCCCCCTGTACCCCAGTACCCTGTGACAAATCAAATCTTATCAAATGTTATTTGTCACATGCACCCAGAGAGAGCGAGAGACCAGTAACCCTCCATGACAAATCAAATCAAATGTTATTTGTCACATGCACCCAGAGAGAGCGAGAGACCAGTAACCCTCCATGACAAATCAAATCAAATGTTATTTGTCACATGCACCCAGAGAGAGACCAGTTACCTCTGTGGCATATCAAATCAAATGTTATTTGTCACATACACCCAGAGAGAGACCTCTGTGGCAAATCAAATCAAATGTTATTTGTCACATGCGCCGAATACAACATGTGTAGATCTTATCTTGAAATGCTTACTTACAAGGCCTTAACCAACAATGCAGTTCAAGAAATAGAGTGAAGAAAATATTTACTAAATAAACTAAAGCAAAAAAATTTATGAAAAGATAACACAATAAAAAACAATTCTGAAGCTATATAGATAGGGTACCGGTACCGAGTCAGTGTGCAGGGGTACAGGTTAGGCTCTCCACCTCCCCAGTAGTTATTCTGATCCCCCAGTGTGATAACTTCACAGTCTCCCTACAGTCTTCCTCCTAAGGTCCTCTATGCATGATATCCCCTCATATCTCCAGGAACCCCTCAGGAGACAGAGAGCAGTGGGGGGTTTCTCTCCAGGAACACCTCAGGAGACAGAGAGCAGTAGGGAGTTTATCTCCAGGAACCCCTCAGGAGACAGAGAGCAGTGGGGGTTTATCTCCAGGAACACCTCAGGAGACAGAGAGCAGTGGGGGTTTCTCTCCAGGAACACCTCAGGAGACAGAGAGCAGTAGGGAGTTTATCTCCAGGAACCCCTCAGGAGACAGAGAGCAGTGGGGGTTTATCTCCAGGAACACCTCAGGAGACAGAGAGCAGTGGGGGTTTCTCTCCAGGAACCCCTCAGGAGACAGAGAGCAGTGGGGGTTTTATCTCCAGGAACCCCTCAGGAGACAGAGAGCAGTGGGGGTTTCTCTCCAGGAACACCTCAGGAGACAGAGAGCAGTGGGGAGTTTCTCTCCAGGAACCCCTCAGGAGACAGAGAGCAGTGGGGGTTTCTCTCCAGGAACCCCTCAGGAGACAGAGAGCAGTGGGGGTTTCTCTCCAGGAACCCCTCAGGAGACAGAGAGCAGTGGGGGTTTATCTCCAGGAACCCCTCAGGAGACAGAGAGCAGTGGGGAGTTTCTCTCCAGGAACCCCTCAGGAGAGAGAGAGCAGTGGGGGTTTCTCTCCAGGAACCCCTCAGGAGACCGAGAGCAGTGGGGGTTTCTCTCCAGGAACACCTCAGGAGACAGAGAGCAGTGGGGGTTTCTCTCCAGGAACCCCTCAGGAGACAGAGAGCAGTGGGGGTTTCTCTCCAGGAACCCCTCAGGAGAGAGAGAGCAGTGGGGGTTTCTCTCCAGGAACCCCTCAGGAGACAGAGAGCAGTGGGGGTTTCTCTCCAGGAACACCTCAGGAGACAGAGAGCAGTGGGCGGTTTCTCTCCAGGAACACTTCAGGAGACAGAGAGCAGTGGGGGTTTCTCTCCAGGAACCCCTCAGGAGACAGAGAGCAGTGGGGGTTTCTCTCCAGGAACCCCTCAGGAGACAGAGAGCAGTGGGGGTTTCTCTCCAGGAACCCCTCAGGAGACAGAGAGCAGTGGGGGTTTCTCTCCAGGAACCCCTCGGGAGACAGAGAGCAGTGGGGGGTTTCTCTCCAGGAACACCTCAAGGAGTCTGAATAAAAAGAGGATGACAAACAGGGCCTTAACCTGAAGAGGTGATTGAGGTGCCTTCGCTTTCCCCATCCTGCTCCCCACCCCAGAGTTAAGCCAACATGGAGGGATTCTTCACCAACCCCTCCCCCCTCCCGAACTGCTACCATCCTGTAATCCGACAGATTAATGGCAGAGCATGAAATGTGCCGTTTACGTTGACAAAAGTTACACGTCGGGGGTGGGGTTGGCGGGCTTGGGTGCGGTGGATTACAGAGTGCAGGCATAATTTGATTGAGCTGCCAATTTGCTGCGTGTGCACTCCTCCCACCAATGACGACTTTGCGGTCTCACTTCTGAGGAAGTTTACGTTGGAGCTGCGGAGAGCCTTGTTCGGGGGAGGGGCAGTCGTTCCAGTCGTACTAAAGCCCCCATACCAACCCCCCCCCCAGATGACTGTCACAGCACCCATGTCACCCTCACACAGTAGGGCAGTCATGTGGGAATTTTCAACCAGTTTCTGAAGGGTATATTTCAAAAAGACCCCAAGAACCTGCACCCATAGGCTAGGGGTGGGAGCTCAATCAGATGTCAAAGTTAGCATGTACAGCATAACACCTATAGTATGTCTCTGGTGTGAACTTCAGAGGTCATTGTGATTCCTAACTGGCCTATAGCAGGAACACGCTTGTCTCCAATCATCTGCACACACCTGTCATCAGTCTCATTCCCACCAGTTTGTGTGTGTGTGAGTGGGGAGGAGAGGTCACATCCAATCAAACCAGTGTAGACTTGTCCCATTGCCCGCTGCACCCCCCACCCCCCCAATAAATTATACCCATAATTTGAGGGGAGTGGAAGGTAGTCGCTCTTTAGCATCATTCAAAGGACATTTCCAAACTATCGCTCAAAATGACAAAGGGAGGCACTGGGGTGAGCCCTGAAACAATCACACTCATTCACACCTCTCTGCAGCATCCTCACATCCTACCCCCCCCACCCGCAATTAATCCCAGCAAAACACATCTGATTGAATCTTTTCAAGCAAATCCTTCGCCTTGGCTTTTGTTGGTTCACTCCTTGTCAGTATCTATTAAAGTATGTTATTCATTCTCCGGAACTGGCCATCTTTACAAAATATGGAGCAGAAAGAAAGAAAGGAGGAGAAAGAAAACCTCTGGCGCAGACTGATCCCACTGTCTTCAACTTTAATCAACTGTTCGTTGACCACTTGTCATCTCTCTCCCTTCTTATCTCTCTCTCTCTTTGTCCCTTTCTCTCTCCCTCTCTCTCTGTAATAATGGGCTGTTTGGAATGCAGGAAGCAAGCTCCACATCAATCATTCGCCCGGTCTCTCCCACCCACACCCCACCCCCGTCTCCCACCCCCCATTCTCTGCAATAAATATGCAAATGAGCTGAAGCCAGTCATTGGTAATTTTAAACTCGGCTCACTAGTGGTAAAAACGGACACAAATGTATTAATTGCTGGCGGCCAAAGGAATCCCATTTCTGTAGGCATTGATTACAAAGGCAGCATGAGTGATTTCGGATGGGGGGGCAAGGGGGATGGATGGGTGCAAAATCCAGTTTAGAAGACTGGGGGTGGCATGGAAGTGGGGTGCGATATAAAAATAATAATCAAATCAAGCTTTATTTCTACAGCACATTTCAGACATGGAATGCAACACAATGTGCATCAGAGGAAAAAACAATGAAAATAAAAACTTTTATATTTACTACACAACCAACATAAGAAAATAAAAAACTAAAGAATAACAATAAAAACTGAAAGATTAAAAAGCACCCTAACACGGAACCCAAACCGGCTGCGCTCGTGCGCCATCGTGCATACATTTATTTTGTCCCCCCACAAAAACACGATCACGACACGCAGGTTAAAACATCAAAACCAACTCTGAACCAATTACATTAATTTGGGGAGAGGTCAAATAGCATTAAACCTGTATGGCAATTTAGCTAGCTAGCTTGCATTGTTAAGTTGTCCTAGAGATGGCACGTGGGTACCTGCTTCTATAAACCAATGAGGAGATGGCACGTGGGTACCTGCTTCTATAAACCAATGAGGAGATGGGAGAGGCAGGACTTGATGTGCGATCTGCGTCAGAAATAGAACTGATTTCTATTTTAGCCCTTGGCAACGCTGACCCTCCTTGGCATGCGCGAGCAGTGTGGGTGCAATAATTGAATAACATAGATTTCTACATTTATTTTGCAACACTCGTGCATGCGACGCGAGCGGTGTGGTCAGCCTGTAAGGAAAGCAAAGCTAAAAAGGTGTTTTAAGATCTCTGTTAAATATGTCCAAAGTTTCGGCCCCCCCTCAGGTTCTCTGACAGGTTATTCCAGAGGCTGGGGGCATAGTAGATAGCTTACGGAGATAGCTTACAGAGGCTTTACCAAACTTGGATACCTTCATGGCCTAGTTAGGACTGGTTATTTAGGGTTTCCTATACAACATCTATATCTAGATCTGGCCAGGATGGGCAACCTTTGTCCAAACACACAGACGTTCAAAAGCACACAATACGCACTCACACACACTACACCTAGTGCACATGTATGTGTGCTTGTCCTACCTGGGCAGTGTACAACCCCCCCCCCACACACACACACACACACACACAGGAAACAGGGACCTCGACACGCTCAATGCACAGCTGGCTCTGCTAATGTGAGATTATGTCGCGTGGAGACCCAATTATCCACCATTGATCCCAAACACCTCCTAATGGCTCACAGAGCAGCAATGTGCAGAGAGGTACTACGGCCCACTTGGGTGCATCCGTATGTGTACACATGCAAATTCTAGTGGGAGATGAGGTGCTCAAGGTGAAGGTGAACCATTTCTTTCAGCTGGGTCAGATTTAGGAGTGATTGTGTGTGTGTGTGTGTGTGTGTGTGTGTGTGTGTGTGTGTGTGTGTGTGTGTGTGTGTGTGTGTGTGTGTGTGCGCGCTTGTGCATGCATGTGTGTGTTTGTGGGTAGTTTGGAGTGGTTTCCCAGATTAGTATAGAGACAAACTGGTTGTTAAACACAACACACACAGACAACAAAAAGAACCTGACAAACCTTCAATGCCAGTAAGCTGCTTCACTTTGTTTCAGTAATTAATCCTAACGTGCTTTGTCTCCATCCAGACATTTTCATGGGGCTTGCCAAGCATTCAAGATTGCCAATTGAGCAATGACAATAACATTGACAAAAGCAACAAGCTTAACATCAGTTAGGTATTTTTTCTGTGTGCGCGTGCGTGTGCATGTGTGTGTGTGTGTGTGTGTGTGTGTGTGTGTGTGTGTGTGTGTGTGTGTGTGTGTGTGTGTGTGTGTGTGTGCGCGTGTGCGTGTGTGTGTGTGTGCAAGCTGCAAATACCTGAAAATGGCCGACCTGAGCCAAAAGTTAAAGAAAAATCACCACAATAAAATAACAGCCCTATCCAACATGGCTGCTGTCCAAGGAATCCTATCTCCCATAAATTATGGCCGTAAACTTTTCCCGCCGTGCGGGCTAATTAATTCCTGTACTATACACAAAAGGAAATGTCGGGTGACAAATGGGAGCAGGACTTAAAAGCTGCCAGGTCTGCAAAACATTTTCTACTCCAATTTATAAGCAATTTTGCAGTAAATCATCAACCAGAACTGGCTACTTTGGGAGGCAATGCGGCTGAGACAGCGTGCACACGGAACCGTTTTGGAGGAGGAGGGTCGGGGAAATGGACAAACAGAGAAGAGGGCGAAAACAATGGACTTAACCTCTAAAAAACAGGAAAAACCAGACAAATAGTCCAAATACATTTTTGTCATTTAGCAGACGTTCTTATCCAAAACGACTTACAGGAGCAATGAGGGTTCAAAGGGTTGCTCGAGGGCACATCAGCAGATTTTCACCTAGTCAGCTCTGGGGTTCAAAGCAGCAAAGAATGGGCCTGTAAGGGTGTGTATCAGAGACTATCCTGCTATTACAATTGCTTGCTCTTTCTCTTTCCAACCATGGTTCTATAGACCAAATATTGGTAATAATTTTTATGAAGGAAGAAGTGCAAGGCACCCAAAAACCAGATGGTTCCAGCCTTCCCTGTGCCAACAGTAAGCCGGGGAACAGTCCAGTATTCCAAATATCTATTGGACTCGGGCCTACAACAACACAAGACGTATAACCCGCTCCTATAGCGAATGATAGAGGGCAGTATCAAACTCAGGTGGAGAGCTCACTTTGGGCCGGCATTGATCTGGTGCTGAAGCTAATGCAAATACATGGGAGGTGATGGACAGCTAGTGAACTGCTTTACACTGTCTCTCGGAATTAGCCTTCGTGCTTCACACAGGCCTTTATCAATGTCTCTGGACTGGGAGCTATCTGAATGGAACTGATTTACTCATTGGACAAGACAGTGACAGAGTGGGTAGAATCACAGCCATGGTTGAAAGACTTGTTACGTACATTAAATCAGTGTTTAAGGCGTTTTCATTCTGTTGGGGCCTAAAAAAATACTAATTGGATTGTGAATGCTTTCCCTTTCATGAAACTGTTGTTTTTTTCTTCCGTTTTTTTCCTAAATGCCTTACCTGCTCATGAATTACACCCCATTATTCCTTACCTGCTCATGAATTACACCCCATTGTTCCTTACCTGCTCATGAATTACACCCCATTATTCCTTACCTGCTCATGAATTACACCCCATTGTTCCTTACCTGCTCATGAATTACACCCCATTGTTCCTTACCTGCTCATCAATTACACCCCATTATTCCTTACCTGCTCATCAATTACACCCCATTATTCCTTACCTGCTCATCAATTACACCCCATTATTCCTTACCTGCTCATCAATTACACCCCATTATTCCTTACCTGCTCATCAATTACACCCCATTATTCCTTACCTGCTCATCAATTACACCCCATTATTCCTTACCTGCTCATCAATTACACCCCATTATTCCTTACCTGCTCATCAATTACACCCCATTGTTCCTTACCTGCTCATCAATTTCACCCCATTATTCCTTACCTGCTCATAAATTACACCCCATTATTCCTTACCTGCTCATCAATTACACCCCATTGTTCCTTACCTGTTCATCAATTACACCCCATTGTTCCTTACCTGCTCATCAATTGCACCCCATTATTCCTTACCTGCTCATAAATTACACCCCATTATTCCTTACCTGCTCATCAATTACACCCCATTGTTCCTTACCTGCTCATCAATTACACCCCATTGTTCCTTACCTGCTCATCAATTACACCCCATTATTCCTTACCTGCTCATCAATTACACCCCATTATTCCTTACCTGCTCATTACACCCCATTATTCCTTACCTGCTCATCAATTACCCCCATTGTTCCTTACCTGCTCATCAATTACACCCCATTGCTCCTTACCTGCTCATCAATTACATCCCATTATTCCTTACCTGCTCATTACACCCCATTATTCCTTACCTGCTCATCAATTACCCCCATTGTCCCTTACCTGCTCATCAATTACACCCCATTGCTCCTTACCTGCTCATCCATTACACCCCATTATTCCTTACCTGCTCATTACACCCCATTATTCCTTACCTGCTCATCAATTACCCCCATTGTTCCTTACCTGCTCATCAATTGCACCCCATTATTCCTTACCTGCTCATAAATTACACCCCATTATTCCTTACCTGCTCATCAATTACACCCCATTGTTCCTTACCTGTTCATCAATTACACCCCATTGTTCCTTACCTGCTCATAAATTACACCCCATTATTCCTTACCTGCTCATGAATTACACCCCATTATTCCTTACCTGCTCATCAATTACACCCCATTATTCCTTACCTGCTCATCAATTACACCCCATTATTCCTTACCTTCTCATCAATTACACCCCATTATTCCTTACCTGCTCATGAATTACACCCCATTATTCCTTACCTGCTCATGAATTACACCCCATTATTCCTTACCTGCTCATCAATTACACCCCATTGTTCCTTACCTGCTCATCAATTACAACCCATTGTTCCTTACCTGCTCATCAATTACACCCCATTATTCCTTACCTGCTCATCAATTACACCCCATTGTTCCTTACCTGCTCATCAATTACACCCCATTGTTCCTTACCTGCTCATCAATTACACCCCATTATTCCTTACCTGCTCATCAATTACACCCCATTATTCATTACCTGCTCATTACACCCCATTATTCCTTACCTGCTCATCAATTACCCCCATTGTTCCTTACCTGCTCATCAATTACACCCCATTGCTCCTTACCTGCTCATCAATTACATCCCATTATTCCTTACCTGCTCATTACACCCCATTATTCCTTACCTGCTCATCAATTACCCCCATTGTCCCTTACCTGCTCATCAATTACACCCCATTATTCCTTACCTGCTCATCAATTACACCCCATTGTTCCTTACCTGCTCATCAATTACAACCCATTGTTCCTTACCTGCTCATCAATTACACCCCATTATTCCTTACCTGCTCATCAATTACACCCCATTATTCCTTACCTGCTCATCAATTACACCCCATTATTCCTTACCTGCTCATCAATTACACCCCATTATCAGTTCCATGTTCCCTTTTTAAATATATTCAGGTTGGGCAAAACAAAGTTTGTGTCAACAAACATTGTGACAATGATTTATCCACAAACTAACAGCCATTTCGTTCAACAGCCTCTTGGTGTGGTAACTGTTTATTATATTGGAAAGCATTGGCTTTGAGGAGGCCCATTATCTGGTTAATGGTAAACTAGCCTGACAGAAGGGGAATTCATTGAGGTTAAAGGAGCCAAGGAGCCCCCCTCCATGGCTCCTTGGCCCACATCTTCATGCCCAACACGGAGACTCTTGTCCTGGGTAGAGGAAGGGCCCTTCAGGCTCCTGTTCTCCAGCGAGAGCCCACATTGGCCCCAAATGCTTCACTAGCTCTCCTGGACCACTCCACGTCCATCAGCCAGGGTGGGTGGAAGCATCTGCATCTAGATGTGATCACAGGCTTGAGTGGCTCCAGTCCACACATAATGCCTGTAATTGGAATAAACAAACATGGCAATGCAAAATAACACATTGCCACAAATCACAATATCTCAGCTCAAGTGCGAGGCGTCTGTTTCACTGCCACCCCCCCGCCCCACATCCTCTCACCACTCTGCAAAATAAAACACGACAAAGGGTCCAACATCCCCTTTTAGAAAAGTTCATGAATATCTCTCCATAATGCCAGCCAGCCATGGTTAACCAACAGTGCATTTCAAGAAGAAGAAAATATTTACCAAGTAGACTAAAATAAAAAGTCATAATAAAAAGTAACACAATAAGAATAACAATAACGAGGCTAAATACAGGGGGCACCGGTACCGAGTCAGAGCGCGGGGGTACAGGCTAGTTGAGGTAATCTATACATGTAGGTGGGGGCGAAGTGACAATGCATAGGTAACAAACAAACAGCGAGTAGCAGCAGTGTACAAAGGGGGATGGGGGAGGGGGGGGGGGGTCAATGTAAGATGTCCACTGGCAATTTTATGAATTGTTCAGCAGTCTTATGGCTTGACCACCAACAGACCCTCCACCACACACAGAAAGACTCCAGACCACCTACAGACCCTCCACCACACACAGAAAGACTCCAGACCACCTACAGACCCTCCACCACACACAGAAAGACTCCAGACCACCTACAGACCCTCCACCACACACGGAAAGACTCCAGACCACCAACAGACCCTCCACCACACACAGAACGACTCCAGACCACCAACAGACCCTCCACCACACACAGAAAGACTCCAGACCACCAACAGACCCTCCACCACACACAGAAAGACTCCAGACCACCAACAGACCCTCCACCACACAGAAAGACTCCAGACCACCTACAGACCCTCCACCACACACAGAAAGACTCCAGACCACCAACAGACCCTCCACCACACACAGAAAGACTCCAGACCACAAACAGACCCTCCACCACACACAGAAAGACTCCAGACCACCTACAGACCCTCCACCACACACAGAAAGACTCCAGACCACCTACAGACCCTCCACCACACACAGAAAGACTCCAGACCACCTACAGACCCTCCACCACACACAGAAAGACTCCAGACCACCAACAGACCCTCCACCACACACAGAAAGACTCCAGACCACCAACAGACCCTCCACCACACAGAAAGACTCCAGAACACCTACAGACCCTCCACCACACACAGAAAGACTCCAGACCACCTACAGACCCTCCACCACACACAGAAAGACTCCAGACCACCAACAGACCCTCCACCACACACAGAAAGACTCCAGACCACCAACAGACCTTCCACCACACACAGAAAGACTCCAGACCACAAACAGACCCTCCACCACACACAGAAAGACTCCAGACCACCAACAGACCCTCCACCACACACAGAAAGACTCCAGACCACCTACAGACCCTCCACCACACACAGAAAGACTCCAGACCACCAACAGACCCTCCACCACACACAGAAAGACTCCAGACCACCTACAGACCCTCCACCACACACAGAAAGACTCCAGACCACCAACAGACCCTCCACCACACACAGAAAGACTCCAGACCACCTACAGACCCTCCACCACACACAGAAAGAATCCAGACCACCGACAGACCACCACACACAGAAAGACTCCAGACCACCGACAGACCACCACACACAGAAAGACTCCAGACCACCTACAGACCCTCCACCACACACAGAAAGACTCCAGACCACCTACAGACCCTCCACCACACACGGAAAGACTCCAGACCACCAACAGACCCTCCACCACATACAGAACGACTCCAGACCACCAACAGACCCTCCACCACACACAGAAAGACTCCAGACCACCAGCAGACCCTCCACCACACACAGAAAGACTCCAGACCACCAACAGACCCTCCACCACACAGAAAGACTCCAGACCACCTACAGACCCTCCACCACACACAGAAAGACTCCAGACCACAAACAGACCCTCCACCACACACAGAAAGACTCCAGACCACAAACAGACCCTCCACCACACACAGAAAGACTCCAGACCACCTACAGACACTCCACCACACACAGAAAGACTCCAGACCACCTACAGACCCTCCACCACACACAGAAAGACTCCAGACCACCAACAGACCCTCCACCACACACAGAAAGACTCCAGACCACCAACAGACCCTCCACCACACAGAAAGACTCCAGACCACCTACAGACCCTCCACCACACACAGAAAGACTCCAGACCACCTACAGACCCTCCACCACACACATAAAGACTCCAGACCACCAACAGACCCTCCACCACACACAGAAAGACTCCAGATCACCAACAGACCCTCCACCACACACAGAAAGACTCCAGACCACCAACAGACCCTCCACCACACACAGAAAGACTCCAGACCACAAACAGACCCTCCACCACACACAGAAAGACTCCAGACCACCAACAGACCCTCCACCACATACAGAAAGACTCCAGACCACCTACAGACCCTCCACCACACACAGAAAGACTCCAGACCACCAACAGACCCTCCACCACACACAGAAAAACTCCAGACCACCTACAGACCCTCCACCACACACAGAAAGAATCCAGACCACCGACAGACCACCACACACAGAAAGACTCCAGACCACCGACAGACCACCACACACAGAAAGACTCCAGACCACCTACAGACCCTCCACCACACACAGAAAGACTCCAGACCACCTACAGACCCTCCACCACACACGGAAAGACTCCAGACCACCAACAGACCCTCCACCACATACAGAACGACTCCAGACCACCAACAGACCCTCCACCACACACAGAAAGACTCCAGACCACCAACAGACCCTCCACCACACACAGAAAGACTCCAGACCACCAACAGACCCTCCACCACACAGAAAGACTCCAGACCACCTACAGACCCTCCACCACACACAGAAAGACTCCAGACCACCTACAGACCCTCCACCACACACAGAAAGACTCCAGACCACCAACAGACCCTCCACCACACACATAAAGACTCCAGACCACCAACAGACCCTCCACCACACACAGAAAGACTCCAGACCACAAACAGACCCTCCACCACACACAGAAAGACTCCAGACCACCTACAGACCCTCCACCACACACAGAAAGACTCCAGACCACCTACAGACCCTCCACCACACACAGAAAGACTCCAAACCACCTACAGACCCTCCACCACACACAGAAAGACTCCAGACCACCAACAGACCCTCCACCACACACAGAAAGACTCCAGACCACCAACAGACCCTCCACCACACAGAAAGACTCCAGACCACCTACAGACCCTCCACCACACACAGAAAGACTCCAGACCACCTACAGACCCTCCACCACACACAGAAAGACTCCAGACCACCTACAGACCCTCCACCACACACAGAAAGACTCCAGACCACCAACAGACCCTCCACCACACACAGAAAGACTCCAGACCACCAACAGACCCTCCACCACACACAGAAAGACTCCAGACCACCAACAGACCCTCCACCACACACAGAAAGACTCCAGACCACCAACAGACCCTCCACCACACACAGAAAGACTCCAGACCACCAACAGACCCTCCACCACACACAGAAAGACTCCAGACCACCTACAGACCCTCCACCACACACAGAAAGACTCCAGACCACCTACAGACCCTCCACCACACACAGAAAGACTCCAGACCACCAATAGACCCTCCACCACACACAGAAAGACTCCAGACCACCAACAGACCCTCCACCACACAGAAAGACTCCAGACCACCTACAGACCCTCCACCACACACAGAAAGACTCCAGACCAACTACAGACCCTCCACCACACACAGAAAGACTCCAGACCACCTACAGACCCTCCACCACACACAGAAAGACTCCAGACCAACTACAGACCCTCCACCACACACAGAAAGACTCCAGACCACCTACAGACCCTCCACCACACACAGAAAGACTCCAGACCACCAACAGACCCTCCACCACACACAGAAAGACTCCAGACCAACTACAGACCCTCCACCACACACAGAAAGACTCCAGACCACCAACAGACCTCCACCACACACACAAAGACTCCAGACCACAAACAGACCCTCCACCACACACAGAAAGACTCCAGACCACCAACAGACCCTCCACCACACACAAAAAGACTCCAGACCACCAACAGACCCTCCACCACACACAGAAAGACTCCAGACCACCAACAGACCCTCCACCACACAGAAAGACTCCAGACCACCTACAGACCCTCCACCACACACAGAAAGACTCCAGACCACCTACAGACCCTCCACCACACACAGAAAGACTCCAGACCACCAACAGACCCTCCACCACACACAGAAAGACTCCAGACCACAAACAGACCCTCCACCACACACAGAAAGACTCCAGACCACCTACAGACCCTCCACCACACACAGAAAGACTCCAGACCACCTACAGACCCTCCACCACACACAGAAAGACTCCAGACCACCTACAGACCCTCCACCACACACAGAAAGACTCCAGACCACCAACAGACCCTCCACCACACACAGAAAGACTCCAGACCACCAACAGACCCTCCACCACACAGAAAGACTCCAGACCACCTACAGACCCTCCACCACACACAGAAAGACTCCAGACCACCTACAGACCCTCCACCACACACAGAAAGACTCCAGACCACCTACAGACCCTCCACCACACACAGAAAGACTCCAGACCACAAACAGACCCTCCACCACACACAGAAAGACTCCAGACCACAAACAGACCCTCCACCACACACAGAAAGACTCCAGACCACCTACAGACACTCCACCACACACAGAAAGACTCCAGACCACCTACAGACCCTCCACCACACACAGAAAGACTCCAGACCACCAACAGACCCTCCACCACACACAGAAAGACTCCAGACCACCAACAGACCCTCCACCACACAGAAAGACTCCAGACCACCTACAGACCCTCCACCACACACAGAAAGACTCCAGACCACCTACAGACCCTCCACCACACACAGAAAGACTCCAGACCACCAACAGACCCTCCACCACACACAGAAAGACTCCAGATCACCAACAGACCCTCCACCACACACAGAAAGACTCCAGACCACCAACAGACCCTCCACCACACACAGAAAGACTCCAGACCACAAACAGACCCTCCACCACACACAGAAAGACTCCAGACCACCAACAGACCCTCCACCACATACAGAAAGACTCCAGACCACCTACAGACCCTCCACCACACACAGAAAGACTCCAGACCACCAACAGACCCTCCACCACACACAGAAAAACTCCAGACCACCTACAGACCCTCCACCACACACAGAAAGAATCCAGACCACCGACAGACCACCACACACAGAAAGACTCCAGACCACCGACAGACCACCACACACAGAAAGACTCCAGACCACCTACAGACCCTCCACCACACACAGAAAGACTCCAGACCACCTACAGACCCTCCACCACACACGGAAAGACTCCAGACCACCAACAGACCCTCCACCACATACAGAACGACTCCAGACCACCAACAGACCCTCCACCACACACAGAAAGACTCCAGACCACCAACAGACCCTCCACCACACACAGAAAGACTCCAGACCACCAACAGACCCTCCACCACACAGAAAGACTCCAGACCACCAACAGACCCTCCACCACACACAGAAAGACTCCAGACCACCAACAGACCCTCCACCACACACAGAAAGACTCCAGACCACCAACAGACCCTCCACCACACACAGAAAGACTCCAGACCACCTACAGACCCTCCACCACACACAGAAAGACTCCAGACCACCAATAGACCCTCCACCACACACAGAAAGACTCCAGACCACCTACAGACCCTCCACCACACAGAAAGACTCCAGACCACCTACAGACCCTCCACCACACACAGAAAGACTCCAAACCACCTACAGACCCTCCACCACACACAGAAAGACTCCAGACCACCAACAGACCCTCCACCACACACAGAAAGACTCCAGACCACCAACAGACCCTCCACCACACAGAAAGACTCCAGACCACCTACAGACCCTCCACCACACACAGAAAGACTCCAGACCACCTACAGACCCTCCACCACACACAGAAAGACTCCAGACCACCTACAGACCCTCCACCACACACAGAAAGACTCCAGACCACCAACAGACCCTCCACCACACACAGAAAGACTCCAGACCACCAACAGACCCTCCACCACACACAGAAAGACTCCAGACCACCAACAGACCCTCCACCACACACAGAAAGACTCCAGACCACCAACAGACCCTCCACCACACACAGAAAGACTCCAGACCACCAACAGACCCTCCACCACACACAGAAAGACTCCAGACCACCTACAGACCCTCCACCACACACAGAAAGACTCCAGACCACCTACAGACCCTCCACCACACACAGAAAGACTCCAGACCACCAACAGACCCTCCACCACACACAGAAAGACTCCAGACCACCAACAGACCCTCCACCACACACAGAAAGACTCCAGACCACCAACAGACCCTCCACCACACACAGAAAGACTCCAGACCACCAACAGACCCTCCACCACACACAGAAAGACTCCAGACCACCAACAGACCCTCCACCACACACAGAAAGACTCCAGACCACCTACAGACCCTCCACCACACACAGAAAGACTCCAGACCACCTACAGACCCTCCACCACACACAGAAAGACTCCAGACCACCAATAGACCCTCCACCACACACAGAAAGACTCCAGACCACCAACAGACCCTCCACCACACAGAAAGACTCCAGACCACCTACAGACCCTCCACCACACACAGAAAGACTCCAAACCACCTACAGACCCTCCACCACACACAGAAAGACTCCAGACCACCAACAGACCCTCCACCACACACAGAAAGACTCCAGACCACCAACAGACCCTCCACCACACACAGAAAGACTCCAGACCAACTACAGACCCTCCACCACACACAGAAAGACTCCAGACCACCAACAGACCTCCACCACACACACAAAGACTCCAGACCACAAACAGACCCTCCACCACACACAGAAAGACTCCAGACCACCAACAGACCCTCCACCACACACAAAAAGACTCCAGACCACCAACAGACCCTCCACCACACACAGAAAGACTCCAGACCACCAACAGACCCTCCACCACACAGAAAGACTCCAGACCACCTACAGACCCTCCACCACACACAGAAAGACTCCAGACCACCTACAGACCCTCCACCACACACAGAAAGACTCCAGACCACCAACAGACCCTCCACCACACAGAAAGACTCCAGACCACCTACAGACCCTCCACCACACACAGAAAGACTCCAGACCACCAACAGACCCTCCACCACACAGAAAGACTCCAGACCACCTACAGACCCTCCACCACACACAGAAAGACTCCAGACCAACTACAGACCCTCCACCACACACAGAAAGACTCCAGACCACCTACAGACCCTCCACCACACACAGAAAGACTCCAGACCACCAACAGACCCTTCACCACACACAGAAAGACTCCAGACCACCTACAGACCCTCCACCACACACAGAAAGAATCCAGACCACCGACAGACCACCACACACAGAAAGACTCCAGACCACCGACAGACCACCACACACAGAAAGACTCCAAACCACCTACAGACCCTCCACCACACACATAAAGACTCCAGACCGCCTACAGACCCTCCACCACACACAGAAAGACTCCAGACTACCAACAGACCCTCCACCACACACATAAAGACTCCGACCACCAACAGACACTCCACCACACACAGAAAGACTCCAGACCACCTACAGACCCTCCACCACACACAGAAAGGCTCCAAACCACCTACAGACCCTCCACCACACACAGAAAGACTCCAGACCACCTACAGACCCTCCACCACACACAGTCAGACTCCAGACCACCAACAGACCCTCCACCACACACAGAAAGGCTCCAAACCACCTACAGACCCTCCACCACACACAGAAAGACTCCAGACCACCTACAGACCCTCCACCACACACAGTCAGACTCCAGACCACCAACAGACCCTCCACCACACACATAAAGACTCCAGACCACCAACAGACCCTCCACCACACACAGAAAGACTCCAGACCACCAACAGACCCTCCACCACACACAGAAAGACTCCAGACCACCTACAGACCCTCCACCACACACATAAAGACTCCAGACCACCTACAGACCCTCCACCACACACAGAAAGACTCCAGACCACCTACAGACCCTCCACCACACACATAAAGACTCCAGACCACCTACAGACCCTCCACCACACACATAAAGACTCCAGACCACCAACAGACCCTCCACCATACACAGAAAGACTCCAGACCACCTACAGACCCTCCACCACACACAGAAAGGCTCCAAACCACCTACAGACCCTCCACCACACACAGAAAGACTCCAGACCACCTACAGACCCTCCACCACACACAGTCAGACTCCAGATAACCTACAGACCCTCCCCCACACACAGAAAAACTCCAAACCACCAACAGACCCTCCACCACACACAGAAAGACTCCAGACCACCTACAGACCACCACACACAAAAAGACTCCAGACCACCTACAGACCCTCTACCACACACAGAAAGACTACAGCGACGATGAGGAATATCGCTCCCATTCATCTTACAGACCTCCCCCTGACTTGAACTTTAATGATTTATTTTCTATGTACAGTAATTCTGGAAGCCAATCTTTTCCATTATAAAGTTTGGCAGGAGTGGTAAAAAAAAGAGAGGAATTGAAGTCTAATTAATTATTTCCAGCTTTTGTTTCTAATTAACTGCATGGCTAGTCCACTCTGTAAAGGTTCTGCTGTAGCTGAGAAGGGGTGTGTCAGGACAGTCTCATTTTACAGATGTAGAGTCTAGAGACGCCCGTAGAACCCAATGCTGCCACACCCACTCATTGCACACGCATGTTGTTATCCAACTTATTGCCAGTCTACAAACCATCTGCAGAGGCCTATATACAGTATTAGTGCTTGTAGACATATGGGCCTAGTATAACAATGTTGATTATATCTTAAATGCTCAAACTATACAATTATAACAGCATAATGAGTGCTGGGTTCTGATCTAGTGGTAGGTAATGCTGCTGCCCCCAAACAACACACTGGCATGTTGAAACTCTGACTGTGCCACTTTCCATTCTATACCCCTCTCCTCAATCTCCCCGTCTCAATCACTTCTTCACGGTATCTATAAATAAAAATGACAAAATATGTTTAAATTAAAGATTACCATAAGGATCTTCTATGCAGGTCTTCTACAGTTGCTATGATTAATGACAGCCAACTGTCATATTCCCATAAACATAGCGCATCGGAGGAATGGAATTAATGGAACGGTATCAAACATATGGAAACCACGTTTGACTCTGTTCCATTTATTCTATTCCAGCCATTACAATGATCCTGTTCTCCTATAGCTCCTCACACCAGCCTCCACTGCAGCACGAGTAGAATCATACAGCTCCTTCTACTCCTCTAAAAACCTTTTAACATACATCACACATGACTGTAGCTGAGGAACGTTGTGAAATGACAAGTGCATTCAAAGACATGCTACAGGAATGCCCCTACTGATATATTTTGTGTTTAGACTATATTGACTTTATGTATTATTCATTTGCACATAACATAAATACTGACAAACAGTAGATACATGCCACAATACGCAGGCACACACACGCACAAACGCACGCACACACACACGCACGCACGCACACACACACACACACACACACACACAATGTTCTGTGTAATCCGTCATCTTGCCTATGGTTTTAATTCCTGTTAACTGCATGGTTGCATGCCACTGCTTTATGCATTCTAATAGAATTGAATAACAGAGCTGCTTGGCTGCACTTGCACAAGCCTTCTTTAATTGGAATGAATGTTTAAAAAAAAGGGCAAAATATCCTGTCAGATTTTTCTAAGGTAAAGGACAGTGTGTCGCTGTGTTGAGCAAAGAGCACATTCCCCGAAACTGCTGGGAGTTCGTGTTAAAATTGGAAGAACTGTTTCCGCTTGCAGAAGCAAATCAAAGTGGATGCTTTCAGATATCTAAAATAAATAACATATTTATTGGTTAGGGATTATGTACAAACCATTTTCTATTTTTAGCCTAAATGTTCTGAAAGCTGTTATTCAGCATGTTTATATGAGCATCCTCTTGTTTCCATGCACGCACACATGCATACACACAACTACACACACACACACACACACACACTCAATCACACACACACACATACATACAGGTACCAAACAGGAAACAGTGTTGGTGTAGTTTATTCCCATCCAGCATACATGCTTAGTGCTCAGACCCATTCCAGTCAACCTTGTACACCGTGTGTTCAATACTCATCAGTACACAGAGTGACAACTACAGGCCAGATTAGTCCATGCAATATCCACAGTACTCACAAAAGTAAATTAATTGTCTAATGGCTTTAAATTGATTAGCAATGTCTCAGGTTTGAGTTGCAAATCTCTCTCTAATCCAGGTATTTGCCTCTTTGGATAATCAGGGATTGCTTTAATTAAACACGCTGTGCTGCCATGTGCCTTTGTACAGTAACATGGCAACAAACACCTGGAGCTCACATTACCAGCAGTCACTGGGTGATAAGGGCATTCTGTAGCTGTGCTTACCTGCTTCAATTAATACACTCTGATAATGTTGGAGCGGATATTTTATATTGCTGAAAAGCTCAACCAAGTCTACTGACTTAATATGAAATATTAATATGAAAAATTTGACTACTTAGATTACTTACCGGTGTTTATTTCAAGAAATATTTACTCATACTGGGAAATAAATAAATAAATAAAGACAATGCAATTCTCATGAACACAATCCCATCACATCTGCAGTATGTTATCTGCCAGACTGCTGGGGGTGTTGTTCTGTGTAGGCCTACATTCATATGATGTTCTCAAATATGACTGAATAGGGAGAACGTCACTGTATTAGTGGAAATGTTACTGGCACAGTACAAAGAAACCACCAACTCATCGAGGGAACCATTGCCCCTAGCTACGACACAGCAGTCGCTCTCCAAGTGCTGAATGACAAATTAATCTCTCTTCTAGTCTGTCAGATGGTGCAGATACAGTCCATGCTCTGTGTTAATCAGTACAACCCCACGCTAACATACTGTGCCATCAGGACAACCCCAGGTTGAAACCAATGACTATATCCTCCACTTTTAGAAGCATCTACTAGCAATGTATCGTTGCTATATGCTGTAGCTTTTACAGGTCACATCAGTGCTTCCTTTTAAATGTCCATCTTTCCTAACCACGAGTATTAAAGGTCTTCTTGGTAGATGATGACAGCTATCCCATCCTTTTACCTTTCACATGTCATGAGTACTGGTGAGTATTTGTCTACTGGTATCCATGAAAAAAAGTTGCATTATAGTTGCCTTAGCTCTATCTACATCAGTGGTCCTTGAGTGAGAGATGTGACTTTAGAAGATCATCAGAATCCAGTACAGGCTTCATTAGGTCTATCAAATGATGTTACTACAGTTACTGTGTACATATGAATGCAGTCAGCTAGCTAGCGCTCAGTACAGATGTAAGATCATAATTTGACCTATATTGTCACGGCAAAATAATTCTGCAGTAACCGGATTTTAACATTTAGTCCATAATGTTGCTTGATCAGTGGTTAGGCAATTAGCTGGCCAAAAGTAGTAAACATGAAAAGTGAAAAATATTGTTAATATAACCATGTGTTAGTGCCTATTTTCAGTGAATTTATGTAAATCACAAAGCTAGTCTTTTTTTTCTGCAACAAAGTGATCAAATTAAGATCCTACATCTGTGGTTGAGGACCACAAGCAGCAGATAGCGAGGCAGAGTGGTCTCGCCCTCCCTCCCTCTGCCTGCTTGCCTGCCCTGCCAGTCAGCAGAAAGCAGCAGTAGCCTGCCAGGAAGCTGCATGGCTGGACATCACCCTGGCCCAGCAGCTCAATATGTATACACAACTAAGAAAATCAGTCTGCTCTACTGGCCTGTTCCATTGATTAGTATTCTGGTTTGGTTCAGAATCCATTCCTAGACATGTCATTTGTTTGAGGCAGAAAATGAAGACGTGCACCATGCCATGTGTTTGCTTACCCAGTCCACTCAGAGGAGAGTGCACTTCCAGCCAAGCCCCTCTGCATTAAAAGCACAAGCCAAATGCTACTCATATGGAGCGGAGCTGTAAAAACCTCTCAGTTTGGCTACAGTGCAGAACTATCGTGGCATCTGTCTGCTGGGGCATATCGTCTTTGGTTGGTCCATCCTGGCCCTGCACTACTGTAAACCATCATGTCCACCCGCCTCTCTGCTTCCTCCCTTCCTAACCCAAGCTCCAGAGGCTCAAATCAAATCTAATCGCATTTTATTGGTCACATACACATGGTTAGCAGATGTTATTGCGAGTGTAGCGAAATGCTTGTGCTTCTAGTTCCAACAGTGCAGCAATATCTAACATGTAATCTAACAATTCCACAACAACTACCTAATACACACAAATCTAAGTAAAGGAATGGAATAAGAATATATACATATACATATATGGATGAGCGATGACCGAGCATCATGGTTAAGATACAATAGATGGTATGAAATACAGTATATACATATGAGATGAGTAATGCATGATATGTAAACATTACTAAAGTGGCCTTATTAAAGTGACTAGTGACCCATATAATAAAGTGTGAGCTACGTATATTCAAATCCACTCGTTCAGGAATTCAAAGCGTCATTTAAAATCATTCAACGCAGTTAAGGCTGCATTTATTTTTAACTCGACTACAAGGTCAGTTTGAACCAATAGCCAATGCACGATCAATAGGATATTTGAATTTAAAGAGCCATGGCCCCAGTGTGTGTGGCAGTGCGTAGTGTTAGTGCTGGGGCTAAGCCCTGGGGCTCAGGAGAGTCCTATCCTCCACACACACACACACACACACACACAGGCCCCGAGCCCTCGGCCCCCCAGGCCTGGTTAACTCTTAGGACCATGATTAATTCATGGTGGATTATGGTCCAGGGGCCGGGCCCTCGGAGAGGGCAGGGGGCTAGCAGGCCGGCAGGCAGTCAGGCAGCGTTCAGGCTAGCAGGCCGGCAGGCAGTCAGGCAGCGTTCAGGCTAGCAGGCCGGCAGGCAGTCAGGCAGTGTTCAGGCTAGCAGGCCGGCAGGCAGTCAGGCAGCGTTCAGGCTAGCAGGCCGGCAGGCAGTCAGGCAGCGTTCAGGCTAGCAGGCCGGCAGGCAGTCAGGTAGCGTTCAGGCTAGCAGGCCGGCAGGCAGTCAGGCAGCGGTCAGGCTAGCAGGCCGGCAGGCAGTCGGGCAGCGTTCAGGCTAGCAGGCCGGCAGGCAGTCGGGCAGCGTTCAGGCTAGCAGGCCGGCAGGCAGTCAGGTAGCGTTCAGGCTAGCAGGCCGGCAGGCAGTCAGGCAGCGTTCAGGCTAGCAGCCCGGCAGGCAGTCAGGCAGCGTTCAGGCTAGCAGGCCGGCAGGCAGTCAGGTAGCGTTCAGGCTAGCAGGCCGGCAGGCAGTCAGGCAGCGTTCAGGCTAGCAGGCCGGCAGGCAGTCAGGCAGCGTTCAGGCTAGCAGGCCGGCAGGCCGGCAGGCAGTCAGGCAGCGTTCATCCTAGCAGGCCGGCAGGCAGTCAGGCAGCGTTCAGGCTAGCAGGCCGGCAGGCAGTCAGGTAGCGTTCAGGCTAGCAGGCCGGCAGGCAGTCAGGCAGCGTTCAGGCTAGCAGGCCGGCAGGCAGTCAGGCAGCGTTCAGGCTAGCAGGCCGGCAGGCAGTCAGGCAGCGTTCAGGCTAGCAGGCCGGCAGGCAGTCAGGTAGCGTTCAGGCTAGCAGGCCGGCAGGCAGTCAGGCAGCGTTCAGGCTAGCAGGCCGGCAGGCAGTCAGGCAGCGTTCAGGCTAGCAGGCCGGCAGGCAGTCAGGCAGCGTTCAGGCTAGCAGGCAGGCAGGCAGTCAGGTAGCGTTCAGGCTAGCAGGCCGGCAGGCAATCAGGCAGCGTTCAGGCTAGCAGGCCGGCAGGCAGTCAGGTAGCGTTCAGGCTAGCAAATCAAATCAAATCAAATGTTATTTGTCACATACACATGGTTAGCAGATGTTAATGCGAGTGTAGCGAAATGCTTGTGCTTCTAGTTCCGACAATGCAGTAATAACGAGCAAGTAATCTAACTAACAATTCCAAAAAAAACTACTGTCATACACAGTGTAAGGGGATAAAGAATATGTACATAAGGATATATGAATGAGTGATGGTACAGAGCAGCATAGGCAAGATACAGTAGATGATATCGAGTACAGTATATACATATGAGATAAGTATGTAAACCAAGTGGCATAGTTAAAGTGGCTAGTGATACATGTATTACATAAGGATGCAGTCGATGATATAGAGTACAGTATCAACGTATGCATATGAGATGAACAATGTAGGGTAAGTAACATTATATAAGGTAGCATTGTTTAAAGTGGCTAGTGATATATTTACATCATTTCCCATCAATTCCCATGATTAAAGTGGCTGGAGTAGAGTCAGTGTCATTGACAGTGTGTTGGCAGTAGCCACTCAATGTTAGTGGTGGCTGTTTAACAGTCTGATGGCCTTGAGATAGAAGCTGTTTTTCAGTCTCTCGGTCCCAGCTTTGATGCACCTGTACTGACCTCGCCTTCTGGATGGCAGCGGGGTGAACAGGCAGTGGCTCGGGTGGTTGATGTCCTTGATGATCTTTATGGCCTTCCTGTAGCATCGGGTGGTGTAGGTGTCCTGGAGGGCAGGTAGTTTACCCCGGTGATGCGTTGTGCAGACCTCACTACCCTCTGGAGAGCCTTACGGTTGAGGGCGGTGCAGTTGCCATACCAGGCGGTGATACAGCCCGCCAGGATGCTCTCGATTGTGCATCTGTAGAAGTTTGTGAGTGCTTTTGGTGACAAGCCGAATTTCTTCAGCCTCCTGAGGTTGAAGAGGCGCTGCTGCGCCTTCCTCACGATGCTGTCTGTGTGAGTGGACCAATTCAGTTTGTCTGTGATGTGTATGCCGAGGAACTTAAAACTTGCTACCCTCTCCACTACTGTTCCATCGATGTGGATGGGGGGTGTTCCCTCTGGTGTTTCCTGAAGTCCACAATCATCTCCTTAGTTTTGTTGACATTGAGTGTGAGGTTATTTTCCTGACACCACACTCCGAGGGCCCTCACCTCCTCCCTGTAGGCCGTCTCGTCGTTGTTGGTGATCAAGCCTACCACTGTTGTGTCGTCCGCAAACTTGATGATTGAGTTGGAGGCGTGCATGGCCACGCAGTCGTGGGTGAACAGGGAGTACAGGAGAGGGCTCAGAACGCACCCTTGTGGGGCCCCAGTGTTGAGGATCAGCGGGGAGGAGATGTTGTTGCCTACCCTCACCACCTGGGGGCGGCCCGTCAGGAAGTCCAGTACCCAGTTGCACAGGGCGGGGTCGAGACCCAGGGTCTCGAGCTTGATTAATTCATGGTGGATTATGGTCCAGGGGCCGGGCCCTCGGAGAGGGCAGGGGGCTAGCAGGCCGGCAGGCAGTCAGGCAGCGTTCAGGCTAGCAGGCCGGCAGGCAGTCAGGCAGCGTTCAGGCTAGCAGGCCGGCAGGCAGTCAGGCAGTGTTCAGGCTAGCAGGCCGGCAGGCAGTCAGGCAGCGTTCAGGCTAGCAGGCCGGCAGGCAGTCAGGTAGCGTTCAGGCTAGCAGGAAGCCATACAGGCTCCTAGAGATAAAGGCCTCTTCCCCTGGATACATCCCACAATCCTATACCCACCGCCACGCCACCCGCACCTATGAATCATTTTAACACCAGATCATTTCAATGCATTTCGTTCCTTTGGTCATTATGTTTTATACACTGAAATAAATCAGAGGTATGAGAATGTTTCACTTCCAGTACATGTTTTAAGTTATTTTGTTTCACTTTGTTTATTGTTTGTTGATGTCTGTTTGTTTATGTTTGTTTGTTTGTTTGTTTGTTTGTTTGTTTGTTTGTTTGTTTGTATGTGATCTACTGAAGGATTAGAAGCCCCCGATAATAGCAATTAGCCTAGTGTTGGGCCAGTAACTGAAAGGTCACTGGTTCGAATCCCTGAGCCGGTCAAGGTGTAAAAATCTTCCGTTCTCCCTTGAGCAAGGCAGTTAACCCCCAACAACAACTGCTTCCCGTGTGCTGTGGATGTTGATTAAAGCAGCCCCCTGCACCTCTCTGATTCAGAGGGGTTGGGTAAAAATTGGGAAGACGCATTTCGGTTTAATGCATTCAGTTGTGCAACTGACCAGGTATCCCTTCCTATGAGGTAGGATTACAAAAACTACAAGAGACCCAGATTCATAGTTTCTTCATCATCACAGTTCTTCCATGACCCCAAGAAATTGAATAATTTCCAAGAGGTCAAAACCATTGCCAGGACTGTGGGAAAATAAATGATTTCAGCATAATTTATCAATGGATTCTGTGGAATTACTGAAGAAGTCCCCGTTGTGTTGGCTGCTGTAACGTTGTCAACCACTTCTATTACTGGGATAACTCAAGGCAGCAAGATTTCCTTGTTATTCAAATCTCTGCAGTAATGCATATATGAATTGTTCTTATAAACAGAGAGAGACACAAAATTGCAAGCACAATGTTCCATGCTCTGCTGTGATACTGGAGAAAATGTCCCTTCTGATTGGTGTGTGACGAGTACCGCCATATATAGCAACACATTGCATGGCATTACTGTTATGGGGTGATTACAGTGCTAGTCAGCACGGCATCCAGTTGTTATGTGGTTATTACTGAGTGTGTGTGTGTGTGTGTGTGTGTGTGTGTGTGTGTGTGTGTGTGTGTGTGTGTGTGTGTGTGTGTGTGTGTGTGTGTGTGTGTGTGTGTGTGTGTGTGTGTGTGTGTGTGTGTGTGTGTGTGTGTGTGTGTGGCAAAAACAGCAGTTGACATTCCCATTCACTGTATGGGATGTGCAAATCAGATCAAACTGCTTGCATTTAGTAAATACTATACTGAATCGTTTATTATCCTAAACCTGTTCAATTGACTTCAGTAAAGAGACACATAAACAGTTCCCTCATACTAAATTGAAAAGAACATATAAGAGAAATAACCCACACTTAAGTTTTATCATTTTAAAATATTAAATATATAAAATGCAGCTAAGGTAAGAGATGATCTGTCCAAAGAAAATGTGTTATCATTCAAATTGTATATTTTCTATTTTTATTAAAAACTCACAATTGTTTTCAACATGTTGTATTTATACAGTGAATGGTCTAATATGCACTGGAGGTCACATAAGCTTAGGTTTATTAGAACAATAACAGACATACCATGAGGGCTTGATATTTAAAGAAAGTAGCAGCCGCTAGCTGCATATTCGACCATCAATTAAATGGTTTGGATTTCCTTTGAAGACACAAAAATAAAACCTGTCTAAGTATGTTATATTAACAACTTTATGAATGTTTTTCAGCAGACAACAAAAATGAAGAAGTAAATTACTCCTTAGCATTTTTTAACTCAACATGTTCCGCAGATGATGGTGCAAAGCACTTTTACAGTATTTGTGCTATTTTTTATTTGGTAACTGTCTACTTGTGTGTTTTTTTAATGTTTTTTCGTTTTTGTAAACAACATCTTGTACAAACTAGCACAGTGAACCACAACCCCAGCAAACGTGTTTGTCTTCATACAATATAAATAAAATCAATACAAAAGTTTGGTTAGTTGCTTGGAACATTTTATCTGGATCAAGAGATTCTAAAACATGGTGATTTAAATATATTACGTAAACAGTTGACTGTTCTAGGCCCTTTCAGACCCCCATTATAATATTTTTAGAAGGTAGACTTCATTTAGCAACATTTCAAGTTCTGTTCAATTTAAATATAACTTTGCCTTTTGTTTTCCTTTTGAAGGCCAACTTCTTCAGATTTGGTGGTTTGATTTTTTAACCAAAAAAAGGAATCTGTCCAGATGGAGAGAAAAAAATGTATTTCCCCTGGCCTTCAGAAATATATTTAGTGTCAAAAAGGTTGTTTAAGTGTCAATATGGCAGAGCCTTGAGAGGCAAAGAGGTCTGAGGAGCTTTTGAATAAATACAAGGGACACGTCTAGTGCCATAAATAGAGTCTGACGCCTTTCAGCCTTCTTCTAATGCCAGCGGCGCAGGTTAGTGTTCAGACCGACCACCGTGCTTCTTTTTCTGTAAAGCTGTTGAGTCTTTGACAGTAGCTAATGATGTTTTTGTGGATGTGGGACATATTACTTGTTTTCAGAATGGTTGTTTTCCCAGTGGCGTGTGTTTGGAGGGGCGTCGCTGTGCTAGGCCACTGACAGGAGTCAGGAAGGGTCACAGCCATGGAGAGCAGGGGCCTGGGGCAGCCAAGGGCCCACAGGGTCAACAGTCACACACAGTCTTTTATGTGTGACAATCTTTTTATTCGGGTTTAGAGAAAGAAGCAATCGAAACATCAACACAATACCAAGGTAAATGTTTACAACCACATTGTCCACGTTTTGTTTTTCGACATATTTTTTTTCCCTGCAAAAAATATCATATGGGGAAATGAAAGAATTAAATATGATTGACAAAAAATGATTTGACTGGTGTCCCTACCCCTGCCCTTACCCATGCCCACTCTCCTGTCCTCCCCTATTGAATCTCTTGATGGTACAGTCCGTTCTTTCGAGCTACCAGACGGTGCCCTCATTCATTTCCGAGGGTGCATGGGACAGGTGGTTGCCGTATCCGCTGCCATTGAGGGATAGTGAGGTAAAGGGCGGGCTGGGGCCGTACACCTCAGAGGAGATGCTGTGCATGGGCCCCGGGATGCCTGGCTCCGGACTGGGTGAGTCCCCAGGGTGGTGGGACATGATGTCAGAATAGCGCTGCACCTCACTGGAGGGGTGGTGCCCGGGCAGGGGATGGTCCATACCACCTAGAGGGGTGCCTGTGGGGCCTGAGGAGGGCACGAAGGGGAGGTCTATGGGGGTCTGTGCCTGCGACGATGGAGGCCCCTGAGGAAAGAAGTCGTAGTTCCCTCCTGGACCGTAGTACTCGCTCTGATAATCTGCAGATCGACAAAAAATCAGGGTTAGCCTGAGAACAAATTATCTCAGAAATATTCAGGAATTCATTGAATATACATAGCCTGAAGTTGCATCAGGAGAACCCCTCGCCGAGGCACATTAGTCAAAGCATGTTACACTTAAATCAAAACTGCAATTGGGTGGGGAGAACAACGCAGCAGCATAATTAATTAAAATGGGGACCATTTAATCAGAGATTTTACCTTTTGAGATCCATTTCTTTATTTCTGCAGAATACTATTAGGCTCACTGTACACCACAAAGGACCAGAGTCCACCATACACTATTGATATCCACAAAACATGATAGGAAAATTGAAATCAAGAGAATTCTACATTATTACATTCAGAGGACATTGAAATGTTGCTAGTTCAATCCCCAAGGTGAAAAATCTGTGAACTGCCCAAAATCAGTATCCTTTGAAAAGAAGATAAACATATTCGATTGACTTTGTATATTAATCATTTTTCTAAATTCTTCACAATTTAATGTGAGTTCATTTCTCAAATGCAAATACCCTCTCCAAGCATCAACATTCTAAATATTCCTCAAAGAAACGCAAAACGCATGTCACAACCACATGTTCAAGTACTTTCCTGGGGAAAGAGTAGGCCACCGTTCTTGCATGTGAATGTCATCTTGTCAGGGAAAAAGTAAAGAACATTCGGTCAGTGAGATAACGCTATGGCTTGGAGCCCTCTCAAACTAACTCATTGACCTAAATGAAGTGGATGTATTACTTATTAACAGACCCGTTCCAGACAGGGATCCCAGAGAAGGCCGCGGGGATTTGGTAATGAGCATCTTCCCCTCTTAATACAGTTTGAATGTTGACGTAATATACCTGACATACAGAGTACAATATTAATAGTGTACTAGTGATTATTCATTCATATTTAATGACTCATTCAGGCATCTTGTGTTAATTGTTATTGCGCGCTGTTTGGCATACATAGACACCATATGAAGATTGATTCTCCATACTACTTGTAACTGTTCTTTTCATTGGCACTATTTGATTTATTTTTATTTTCTAGTTTGGACACATGGGTCAGATGATTGGAGTTTATAATTTGAGAAAATACTTAAAGAGACACGCTATTTAAACATTGTAATTTAACAAACTCAATTTAGAATCACTTCAGACCTTTTTGTGGTGTTTTGGCACGTGCATAATCGTGCGTAATGGTTAATTATCTCCCGTTGTAAATCACTTTTTTTAACACGTGAAGATTTGGCACAGCATCCTAACTAATCCATCTCTAGATAATGTCCATCCATACCGAAACATTTAAAAGCACTCCTCTCCGTGCAGGTCATATTCCAATGATGTGTGTTGTGCTCAACTGATAAGCCATGATAGTCATCAAAGGCGTCCTGGGGCAGCGCGACAAATGGAAACAGCACTTGATGGACACGTAAAATTATTCGACATTTCAGAAAAACATGTGAACCAATAAACTCGCTGGGACACGCAAGCCGTGTCATCACTCGTCTTACCTCCGTAGTAAGAGAAAGGACCGTTTGGAATTAATTCCCCGGGTTCCAGCCGGTCCACTAACGTTCTCATTCTCCTCGGGCTCCGGAAGAACGCGTGCCGTCTCGCGCCCAGGGCGCTCAATTGCTTCATGCGTCGCTCTTTAGACCGCCGGTTCTGAAACCATACCTACGGAGCACACAAGTCAGCAGAGAGCAACGTTAATGAAAATGAAATGGATTGGAAGAATTTAAGTGCACATATTACTTCTGGAGAGTTGGAGACAAAGAGAGGCTCACACCAAAGATGGCCGTTTGACCACAAATCTGAATATATTAATTAGGATAAAGCATTGAATACACACATGATGTAAATGTGCAGAATCGAAATTGTAAAATAAAAAGTAAAATAAAAACAAACACTACTTCACTACAGATCGAAAACATTTTTTTTGTTGAAGTATCATTATAGATTGGTAGCCTAAATCAAAAGTAGCCTAACTTTGATATCAGATTTATTCCAACAATATAAGCATTATGTATGGTGTCAGTTTGTTTAGAATTATTACTCCTTTACCGTTTTAATATCATTGCTTTGTTTATAGATCCGTGATCAACATCAAAGAAACACCTAGGGCTAGGCCACTCATAACCTGTGTGCCCTTTTTGTGCCCGTGCGCGCGCTGCACTGCATGGTCAGGTTCGGTGCGTGGTTACGTGATGGAGTGAAGTCTTATGCAAGGACAAGATTACTACTAATTATCGTCACTCCAGACTCACAGATCTAACCTCGGTGTAATGATCTTTTAACCCTCCATTTAACCCGAGTGAGGGGGCAGCAGCGGGAACCTTTAAAATCTCTAATTAATTTCTTAATAGGAGGGTTGTTACCGATTTATTAACCGGCTCCGCGAGGTTATTATTTCGTAATCTATATATCCAGCCTTGAATTCCTTGTGCGAATTATGCTCTTCCCTGACGCTCTCGCCATTTTATTAATCTCCATAAACCTTATTTTTTTTAAACTTGATATGCCGTTCAATCTTTTGTTAATAGTTTTAAGCGTCCCCGCAGCACTAGCACCATCATGGGAGATTCAGCTGCGTTGATGCGCTTATTTGTGTGCGCATACGATTTCTTTTTCTAACTTAGGTGACACGATACAGAGAGCAACTAAACTATTTAAAATCAGGGGTTCATCTTCAGTAGCCTCATTTTTAGTAGCTTAATTTTAAACTCTTGAAAATAGGCCACAAATAATGCCACCAGACAAAAAAGCCATCCAGGCCTACTGTTTTTAATTATGTTGAGCAATTTGTCCAAATTAAACATGTCAAATAAATACCACTGGTAATAATAATAACAATAATAATAATAACGACAGCAACAACACTAATATTGATACTAAAACTATGAATAATTATTGAGTTTGTTGTTGTTATTATTATATGTCAACTTAAGGCATGCCTATTTCAAATTATTTACCCTATTTCAAATGATTTAGCCTAGACTAGACTGGGGGATAAGGAGGCATTTTTAATTCTCCTGAAACAGATTTATGCGTTTACACTTGACTGAAAATGTTCACAGCATGGCTAAATGTGGTCGCAAAACGTGATTGCACAGCGTTGCCAAGACTCCCATTGCTCTCACCAGTCTCAGTCCAGTTGGCGTGTTTACCCAGCCTGCACGCCAAGAATCAAAAATACCCATATAAATTACGCTTTCCAAATAAACCTCGATGGCAGCCAATTTTTCGCTCGTTCAATTCAATGTGACCATGCAATTTCTAGGCAACCCCATCTTTAAGCGGGAAGGCAGATGAGAAAGGAGCGGAGTGATTGTGATGAAGCCTCACTGTTTGTGTCGAACTGTTGACACCGTGCCCAACATGGAGAAACAATTGCCAACCAAAACCCCACTCCACGTGCCCCCGCCATTTTTTTGTTGATCAGGCGCTCAGAGAGATACTTTCCATAAAATATAAGCTGCTATATCACACGTTTTAATAAGTGCGTAACCCTGAAAGCGCACAAGGTGAGGGTCTTCCAACTGCCCTCCTCTCACAACCGCCCATTCCCTCTGCAATATACCATCCTCATCCACTCTCATTCCAATAAGACATGAGCTGTATCAGGAATTATATTTACGTCATTATAGTGCATTTTGTCGTTGCCATTACCTGAATTACTCTCATGTTCAGCCCCGTCTCCTGCGCGAGCTGCTCCCTGATGTGTCTTGTGGGTTTGGGGGTGGCAGCGAAGGCCGCTTTCAGGGTCTCCAGTTGCTTTGCCTTGATGGTGGTTCGCGGTCCACGTCGTTTACCGCCAAGGTTTTCGCCATCGTTCTCATTACTACCCGTTTCTTTGTCCGACAAATTGGCTATTTCAGTGTCCTTTACATCGTCCTGTAACTGGTCTTGAGAATCTGGTGATAAACTTGGATCGCTACATGCTGTTACTGTAAAAACGAAAAAGGACACGAAAAGCTTAGACACACAGTCCATGTGTAACCCTATAAATTCAGTGAAATGAGGAATGTGAATTATTAATATTGCCCTGTTTGTGTAGGCCTATTTTGCATTTTTAGACATTTATGTTGGCTTATTGCACTATAGGTCTAATAATAACATATGCAGATTACAATTATTTTTATGGACACTATTTGTCCATCAGTTACTTTTCAGCGACCAATTCATTAAATGTCATAAAATGGGCCTATAATAAAATCAATAGGCTTATGGGTCTACAATAGACATACAACCAAAGGCCGATAACTAACATCTATGCAAATAGAATTTGATATTTCGGCTCATAAATAGACCTCAAATCCAAATAAATATCTAGCAATCTTGTGAAAATATAGCCTATGCAATTGCGCAAATACATTTTTCAGTTTTTACCATAAAATAAAATAATTTAGGCGTGGGGCCTACAATATATGCAAGAGTACGGCCATTTTCTTCATCAAAACATTGAATTGATGCATGATCATTCAACATCAAACGATGGGTGGAACACGTCACATCCATCACAATTTAGTATCCATGCGCCCAAAATTATAAAGCCAATTTGCCCGTATAGGCAGGCCTACCTGAGAGAAGGTTTGTGTCTTTCCCATTGCTATGGGTTAGATAATCTTCTTTGCAGACAAATTTGTTTTCGTCTATGATGTAGAGCTCCTCTCCCGTGGACAGCTGTTTGTTACACATCATGCAGGTGAAGCAGTTGAGATGAAACACTTTGCTCCTTGCCCTCCGGACCAAGTCGTTCGGCGAGATGCCCTGAGAACAGCCCGCGCACTTTGTCCCGAACCTCCTGCGAGGGGACACAGGAATAATGCATGATTATTAAAATGTGTTTAGGCACAAAACCAAACAATATATGTTAATATACAACAATTGCATATTGAGAGTGTGAATAAATACATATTTTTTAAATAGAGGTCAGAGCTTGGTCAACACTGTTAAGAAAATGTGTTATCTAGAGCCTAAAACGGTTATTCGGTTGTCCCTATAGGATAACCCTTTGAATAACACTTTTTGGTTCCATGTAGAACCGTTTCGGTTGCAGGCTATGTTCAAAATATACAGGTTAAGACAAGATTATTCTAATACCCCATAACTCTTTGCAATTCACCGGACCAGCGTTGCTATTTAGAAACGGCGCTAGTAGTTATCAATGGAGCTGGTCACATTAATGTGTTTATTTCAGGACACTTCCGTATGGAATTACTTCGTTGTCTTAACCTTCCCTTCTTCAATCTAGGTTACAGGTTGAACCGTTTTGGGTTGAATGTAGAACCCTTTCCACAAACGGTTCTACATGGAACCCAAAAGAGTTCTACCTGGAGCCAAAAAGGGTGTTTACCTGGAACCAGAAAGGGTTCTCCTGTGGGACAGCCGAAGAACCATTTTGGAACCCTTTTTTCTAAGTGTATGAATAGGCCTGCTGGCTCCCAATTACAATGTTTCACGATGAGAATGATTCCATAATTGTCATATGGGGTCCTGTTCTTTATTATTATGGTTGACTGTAATAGGCCGTGTCCTTATTTTATATTTCTGCATTCATTGTCAACGGAAAACTTGTCTTACTTTTCCCAATCCAAAATGATTTGTTCCATTATAAATATATGTTTGTGTAAATAAGATAATTTCCTAGAATTGCATTTTAAGCCTATTAAGACCTATTTGGATTTTTAAAAATATTGTGTTGTCCATTCCGCAATTTAGCTGATCATTATGACCAAAGAATACATAATGTAATTGCGCAAAACAACAGGCCTAAATGTTGAACACGATTAGGCAATAATGTTCTCTAGGGTTTTGGGAAAATAAAGACTTATACACCATAATATAGATTGCAATATACAAGTTATTACCTTAATGTGTAATGATCCTATGTTTGTTGATTGTAACATAAACTAATGTGTATTGAGATGGTGTACACTGACTGCAGGTCTGTGATTGCATTGTCTGCTTGTTTGATCTTTTAAAAATGTTTATTATTTAAATCCACGTATCACGTCCTTTTCACTGGAACCGTGCAAACACAGGGGCCTGGGCAGATAGTTTTGCCACTGGGCAGATAGTTTTGCCACTGGGCCGATTGTTTTGCCACTGGGCAGATAGTTTTGCCACTGGGCCGAGACACACTTCCTCCACACTGTTCTGATGAAGTATTGATTCTAGCCGCTCCTCTTCACCTCTATGCCGTTATAAACAACGTGTGATTTCTTTCATACCCCATACAGAGGACGAATACACACGCGTTTAATGTTGCTGTCCACCTTTTAGCATAAGAATACAAATTAACATGCCTTTAATTACTGGCTGTCCTAATCAAAGCTTCCGAAGCACCACCTCCAAATCCACCTTCACACCTAGCACTTATTAGAAATTCTGGAGGAATTATTTATCTATTTGAACGATATTATACTTTTTTTAAATTGATATTTAGAGTGGTTCATGTAATTATAAATGCTATCTATAATACATTTAATGAAAGTATTTAATCTTGAGTATGCCTATCATTTTGTATAAGCAAATGATAATGGTAAATGTTTTGATAGAAAAAGGCAGAAAAGTATTGTCTTAACAGTTGTCTAAAGTACAATTTGAAGGAATGAGGTGTAATTATCGTATGTCATTTATTTTAAAATTAGCTATAGGCTCTACTTTTGAGTTTATTAGTTCAGTAGTTAGAAATTCACATCTGTGTTGTTTTTGTTACACTAAACAAATAACTGGGTTTATATGTTCATTGTTAGCCTATAATGAATTATATGGAAAATCTTTTGTATTTGAAATATATCCTTATGAGTCTTTTTGGGAAAAATTGTGCATTTGACTGGGAACATTAGGATAGTATTGTTTACTAAACAGAAACATGGCAAATGTTTATCCAAGACTCTGTACATCTGAAATAAGAATTCCTGAGGTAAAGGACGAATGAAAGGGAGCAAGCTCCCACCGGTCAAGCTTACCTAAAGAAGTCGTTTTTGCAGTATAGTTTCCCCTCTCGAGAAAAGCATTTCTCTGTTAAATTGCATTTACACTCGCAGCACTGTACGCACTTGACGTGCCACGCTCTGTCCAGAACATTGAGGAGAAACCTGTCCAGTATAGGCCTCTCGCACCCGGCACAGTGGACCATCGTCTTTGGAATTGCACCCACTCTGCAACCGTGGTCTGTTCAGTCTCCTGAGGTTGTGGTCGTCTCACTCACACTCTGACTTGAGCAGAAAACAAATCAACAACACACACGGATCATTGGATGTTTTGTATTTGTAATATTTGGTTCCTAATTCGCTCGGATGTCCTGGATCAATGTGTTCACATAAGCAGTCGATGGGTAGCCTGGTCGCTATCCTACCTCTTCTTCGCTCCTCTGAAGTGGTCAGCATGGAGGTTTATAGGATCCAAGTACAGGATGGAGACCGTTAGCCAGGATGTAATTCGGGATGGCGACCGTTAGCCAGGATGCGTCCTCCCGGGCGAGGTAGTGCCAAAGCCTTTGACGCCTCGAAAATCAGTCCTTTGGATCCTCTTCCTTACACCCAACACACATCGGCTTAAATTAAGCCAACCAAATGGCAAAAATGATCAAGCCACCTCTGAAGATTGGTTATACTGCGAGCACCATAGCCTATCAGCAAGCATCCGTGGTCGTCAAAGTGAAGCATTGGCCGAAAAAGCTATGTGTGCCAGTCACTGCTGAAGACGCACATCTAACAAAATGGGTTTGGGGCAATACTGTCACACAACAAGACGCGCGTGCCTATAAATAATTCAATGTTCTTTGACATGACCGCTTTTATCCACTGTTGAGCACCCGATAAGAATCGAAACAATTAACCACCAAAATATTTCAATGAAAAGTGGGTTTCCTCCTGCTCTGTTGGTTGGCTGTCCCCTCGAGCTCTCTTTTGGTAAATTATGCTAGTGATGGTAGGATGCGTGTGACATCTCCGTGTACAGTCTCTAGTACTCTGCATGTTCCTGAAAGCACACGAGCCAGCCTTATTCACAGGCTAGTGACGTCAGGCAGTGGAGAAGCCAATCAGCAGCGCGCCATGCAAGTAACCATTAGCAATCCCTTCAAAGCCAAGCCGGTGCATTCTGTACTATTTATGGGGAACTAAAGAAACCAATTGTCAAACATTCACAGAAATGGTTATATGTTAGTGAATGTATGTGGAGGGAAAGACGACGACCGTTGAGGTAAAAACAGCACAATCATCCACTTATCAATTGTCTGCGGCGAGGGAATGGACATGAAGAATCATTTGATAAGGTAGATATGGGCATCTTAACGTTCTCTCCGGATCCTGCATGGATCCTCCCCGTGGGCGAGAGGGAGCTAGTCTTCGTTTTAAAAACAGTAGCATGTCTATCTTATATTGATATAACAAAATGGGATGGAATGCATGCTTTTGTTGCTTTTTTCTTTCTTTTTAGTGGACAAATCTAATTTTGACTACATTTTAGCATATAGTATGTAGGCTACAGAAGTGACTTGACTTTTGCCATACAATAGGTTATTCAATTATCAATGACGAGATAATTCATAGGTCTGATTTCAGACTTAAATTGACAGAATGTTTTTTATTAGAATGGACAGCCTCTCCAATGTGCCAAGACGAATGTGGTGGTTCAGGATTAAAACGTTTTAGATTATAGTTTAGAGACAAATTCGCAATTATGTGTAAATTACCTATGGGAAATTAAATTGTCATGGGCTAGAAATCAGTATTTACCCAAAACAGGAATTATGTTTCACAATTCGAAATAATCCGAGGTATAGGCTATGTCCTGGTGGCTGTTATAACTTTGTTCATCATATGCTTTTACTTGAAATGATTTTCTTGACAGCTGCTCATAGCCTTCTTCTTACCTTTTATGCATGTTATCATTTATTTGCCATGATCATAATTTAATCACTATTTCAATCCACGTTGCCCACCAATACATCTCAGCAGTGCTGTACTCTCTTTGATCTTTTGTGGAGCATGGGTGATGTGAAAGACGAAGAGGCTCAACAGTTTAGAGGTTGCTAGATCATTGTGACAATTGCTGATTGCTTCAACACCTTAGGATGTTTAATTAAGGCCTTTCAATCCACTTACCAGAAGTGGAGCAGAAAACTTTACCTAGAAGCTTGCAGACTCCAAAGTAGTTGGGGCTATGCATTATGTAGACATATTGAAAACATTATGCATTATGTAGACCTAGTAAAGATAATTATTCATGTGTTTTACAGGACCGAAACTTAATTTTTTAGGAATGTCTAAATGTTCTTACTATTGATGAGTTTTTAGTTAGGTTCATGGTGACTTCATATATCCGGCCATCACATTTCTTAGTTTTGCAATTGTTTTTAAATCATCCTTCATAGACCTGTCTTTAAAGCTCAATGGAAGTTGAATACTCTTTGAATCTTTTGAATTCTTGCTTTCACAAATTAACATCTGTAAAATGATAGCTTAATAAATATAGTATTAATAGTAAAGAAGTTGTAATAGTTTTATTTGTGAAGTGTTGACACTAAATGCTTTGTGACTGATTGGATACTTTCAGACATTGGGAGGGAAAGTGATGCCATTCGCAATTGTCATGGGGTGACACCACAACAGGGAGCCATCATCCTAAAGGCCTCTTCTCTCACTCTCTCCTAGCCTATGAGATTACATTTCTTCATGATACCTAATCTTACATCATCACTATCTCACTTCTCTCACTCTCACACGCACTCACACGTGGTCACACGCTCGTCGCACGCACACACACACACACACACACTTTTGGGCAGCGGCTGATTTTTTTGTGCAAACGTTACAGTCTGAAATCTGGAATCAATAGCACGCTTCCTCGTGCTACTTCTCTTGTAAAATGGAGGTGCGGGCAGGACAAGGCCGCGAACGGCCCCATACTATAAAAACACGGTGACAGCTGCCTCAGAGCGTCTGGGGAGCGCCTATTTTGACTGCGGCACCCTTTCAATGACATGTGTTGTCCCCGGGGAAGAATAACAGATAAGAGACAAACACACAACATCCTCAAGCCCTGGCATCTCTCTCTCTCACACACACACAACATCCCCGCAACCTGGTATCTCCCTTTCTCTCTCTCTCTCTACATGTGACTATGAGAGATTTTAATTCATATGCTAAGCATCTGGTTACATTTCCATCAATAACTCACTGAGAGAGAGCTATGCTCAATCATGAGGCATCAAAGCCAAAGGAACTGAATAATACTAAGAAATGCTATAGATGGAAGGAAAGTAGTGTGGAAGTCTACCAAAAAAATAACAAGGCAACAACTAATTCCATCTCTTCTAGACAATTTCATGGACAAAATGTTTCACTCTAATAGTGAACGTGTAAACTTAGTAGAAAACCTAAACAGTATATTTGACCTCTCAGCTTCCCTACCAAATCTAAAGATTTTAAACAGACAACCTAAGAAAATTAACAACAATGACAAATGGTTTGATGAAGAATGCAAAAACCTAAGAAAGAAATTGAGAAACCTATCCAACCAATAACATAAGAGACCATGGAAACCTGAGCACACGCCTTCACTATGGTGAATCACTAAAACATTACAGAAATACGCTATGGAAAAAAGGAACAGCACATCAGAAATCAGCTTAATGTAATTGAAGAATCCATAGAATCGAACAACTTCTGTGAAAATTGGAAAACTCAACACCAACAAAAAACACAACACAACGAGCTATCTATCCAAATGGAGATGTATGGATAAACCATTTCTCCAATCTTTTTGTCTCTATAACAAAGAACAAACAGCAAAAAACATATACATGGTCAAATACAAATCTTAGAATTAAACTATTAAAGACTACCAGAACAAACTGGATTCTCCAATTACATTGACTAAACTTCAGGACAAAATACAAACCCTCCAACCCAAAAAGGCCTGTGGAATTGATAGTATCCTAAATGAAATGATAAAATAAACAGATCACAAATTCCAATTGGCCATACTTGAACTCTTTACCATCATCCTCACCTCTGGGATGTTCCCCAATACAGTATATGTAACAAAGGACTGGTAGCCTAGTGGTTAGAGCATTGAGCCAGTAACCGAAAGGTTGCTAGATCAAATCCTTGAGTTGACAAGGTAAAAATCTGTCATTCGGACCATGTAAAAGGCAGTTAACCCACTGTTCCTAGGCTGTCATTGTAAATAAGAATTTGTTGACTTGCCTAGTTAAATAAAGGTTAAATAAAAAAATACACAAAAGTGGAGACAAATTTGACCCCAATAATTACAGTGGGATATGTGTCAACCACAACCTTGGAGAAATCCTCTGCATTAACAGCAGACTTGTACATTATCACACCCTAATTGATAAACAAACAAAACAAAAGCAAAGTCTTCTCATGCTTTGTTGATTTCAAAAAAGCTTTCAACTCCATTTGGCATGAGGGCCTGCATTTCTTTCCACAGGGACTGGGGGTGAGACAGGGATGCAGCTTAAGCCCCACCCTAATCAACATATATATCAATGAATTGGCAAGGGCACTAGAACAGTCTGCAGCACCCGGCCTCACCCTACTAGAATCTGAAGTCAAATGTGTACTGTTTGCTGATGATCTGGTGCTTCTGTCCTCAACCAAGGAGGGCCTACACCAGCACCTAGAGCTTCTACACAGATTCTGTCAGACCTGGGCCCTGACAGTAAATCTCAGTAGGACAAAAATAATGGTGTTCCAAAAAAGTCCCAGTTGCCAGGACCACAAATACAAATTCCATCTAGACACCATTGCCCTAGAGCACACAAAAAAATGAAACATACCTCAGCCTAAACATCAGCGCCACAGATAACTTCCACAAAGCTGTGAACGATCTGAGAGAAAAGGAAAGAAGGGCCTTCTATGCCATCAAAAGCAACATACCAATTAGGATCTGGCTAAAAATACTTGAATCAGTTATAGAACCCATTGCCCTTTATGGTTGTGAAGTCTGGGGTCCGCTCACCAACCAAGAATTCACAAAATGGGACAAACACCAAATTGAGACTCTACATGCAGAATTCTGAAACATATCCTCAGTGTACAATGTAGAACACCAAATAATGCATGCAGAGCAGAATTGGGCCGATGCCCGCTAATTCTCAAATTCCAGAAAAGAGACGTTAAGTTCTACAACCACCTAAAAGGAAGCGATTCTCAAACCTTCCATAACAAGCCATCACCTAGAGAGAGATGAACCTGGTCCTGGGGCTCTGTTCAGAAACACAAACAGACCCTACAGAGCCCCAGGACAGCAACACAATAAGACACAACCAAATTATGAGAAAACTCAAATAGAATTACTTTGGAAAGACTTTACAAAACATTGGAAAGAATTTTTCAAAAAAACAGAGCAAACTAGAATGCTATTTGGCCCAAACAGAGAGTACACAGTGGCATATTACCTGACCACTGTGACTGACCCAAAATTAAGGAAATCTTTTACTATTTTACTATGTACAGAATCAGTGAGCTTAGCCTTGCTATTGTGAAAGGCTGCCGAAGGCAGACCTGGCACTCAAGAGAAGACAGGCTGTGTGCTCACTGCACACAAAATGAGGTGGAAACTGAGCTGCACTTGTAAACCTCCTGCCAAATGTATGACCATATTAGACACACATATTTCCCTCAGATTACACAAACCCACTAAGAATTTGAAAACAAATCCAATTTTGATAAGCTCCCATATCTATTGTGTGAAATACCACAGTATGCAATCAAAGCAGCAAGATTTGTGACCTGTTGCCACAAGAAAAGGGCAACTAGTGAAGACCAAATACCATTGTAAATACAACCTATAATTATGTTTATTTTTTCCCTTTTGTACTTGAACTATTTGCACATCATTACAACACTGTATATATACATAATATTACATTTGAAATGTCTTTATTCTTTTGGAACTTTTGTGACTGTGACGTGTACTGTACATTTTTTGTTTATTTCACTTTTGTTGGTTATCTATTTCACTTGCTTCGATGACCCAGCGGAAACACTTCAGACCATATAGTTTGGTCAACTCTTTTACATAAATAATAAATATATAGACGTTTAAAGTCATCCTCATATAACTTGATCTTATAGTCTCAATTTGGGATTTGAAGTAATTGGATGAAATTGGATTTTTTTACCCATAAATATTGACATATGTACCTGTACAGTCATAGAACGTTGAGTCAGTATCAGAAATGCTGGTGGCTCGATTCACTGAGCCAACTAAAGGAAAAATCTGTGATGTGCCCTTGAGCAAGGCACTTAATATATATAACTAGGCAAGTCAGTTAAGAACAAATTCTTATTTACAATGAAGGCCTAGGAATAGTGGGTTAACTGCCTTGTTCAGGGGCAGAACGACATATTTTTACACTGTCAACTCAGGGATTCGATATAGCAACCGTTCGGTTACTGTCCCAAAGCTCTAACCACTTGGCTACCTGCCGCCCCTAGCTTACTTAACCCTAATTGCTCCTGTATGTCGCTCTAGATAAGAGCGTCTGTAAATGACTAAAATGTTAAATGTAAAATGAGCGAGAGAGAGAATGGGTTAGAAAATTATCTGAAGAAGACTTTTGACAGTTAGGCGATGAAACTTAACTCAGCCACAAATGACAGCTTGAAATGTACAGACTTTTCAGGGGAGCATAAAAGGGAGAGGCTATTATGTGAGATATCTAGCCTTACAAAAATGATTTTATAGTCTATACCACAAGCTCTGACTGAGGGATATAAAGTCTTCTTACACTTAAACTAGGATACTAACATATGGGAAGTACATACATACGAAATAGCTGTAAATAATTGACGTTATTTTCAGCACCAGTAAAATCGGACTTGTCACACACGGAATAATCTTTCCTGATTTAGAAGAATAAACCATTCAGTGCAGCATAACCCACAGAATGAGATTAATTCATGAATAAAAACTAAATCAGACATATATGAATATCTCAGGACCCCTCGAGGCAATGACGCGATTAAATGCAAAAGGATTACTGCTGTAATACGTATAGGAGTGATGTTTTTCACCCAGTCAACGCATTTTCGTTTCGTATCCAGAAAGGGTAAATTCGAATTGTATTTAACCAAAGAAAAAGTATGGGCCTACCCATGTGCTACGATTGGCACAATTGAAGATGCCTTAGATTCTCCAAAATTCTAAGATAGGCACCACAAAACAATACGAAGGCAGGCCTCTATATAATTTAATATCTGCCTCTACAGTATATGTCCTCACTTTATGTCCATACTCAGCGACAGACTGCTCCAAGGGGAGCTTGGTTTTACTACTGCTTTTTTACAGTACATGTAGGGAGCAACGTTGGGGCAAGGCTAGAGGGAGCCATCGATTGAAAAACGCACAACACAAAACCAAACTAAACCGGGAACTAAACCGGGCACTAAACCGGGCACCGAGCATGAACTAAATCTCATTGCACATTCTCCTCCAGTCAAAAGGTGAGACCTGCTCTGTTGAGTAGACTATGTCAGATTGGCAACTAACTTTTTTCGAAGCATCTGTTTTTGACTGTGTTGACTTGAACTGCATAGCCTATTGTCAGCGGTGGTAAGGCCTAGATATACAAATATTTTTCATGTGACAGATGTAAGCTACTCTTATTTTGAGCACTTTTGTCTGTATTTATATTCTATTCTATTACATTCATACTCGTCATACAATTTAGCCAAAAACGTAATGTAGCCAACATTGGCTTCTATAGGCCCTGGCCCTGTGTAATTTCCTAAACCTAAATAGAGCCCACTTTAAAATAATTCTTAACTTTAAAAAAAAAAAAAATGATACATTAATATTCTAAATAGCGCCACTCATCCTAGATGCAGATAATAACGCTATTTCGTTGAAGATAATGATTAGCCTACTTTCAGGTTTAATAAAACTATTTTTCTGAAATTATTTTTTTTATTATCAACAAACACATTATTTTATTTTAGGCTATTCACTAGGCCTACATGTTCGAAATACGCCTATACATTTAACAAAATAAGTTGTATTTTTGTGTGCTGCTGATACGTGACCGGGCAAGTGGGAGTTGAAAGTAGCAGTGGACTCTGTGATCGCTAGGCGTGCAGACACGCCGTGACTCCGGTAATAAAGTGAGAAATATTACCTCTGACTTGAGCTTTGATCAGCTGAGCGCACCGGGGACCGCCGAGAGCACTGTCGGAGGGGGGAGAGAGGAGCCGTGGGCGGGCAGGCTTTCCCTATAGCCCCCACCGCTCCACAGCCCTGTTTGGGTACAATCACCATCCAGTTGGGATTTCCGATAGGCACGTCCCATTCATAAATCCATACTGAGCTCATAGAAATGAATGTGTTGTTGTTTTTGCTCTCATGTAATTCGTTTGGATTACAACTGAAGAGTATATAAAGATGAGGCCTCTTTCTCAGACCTCAGCCTTCCTGATCAAATATAAAAAAGGGATATAGGTTATATGAAATCATTTAACAGTAGGCCTACGATTATAAAACTAGACTTCTAAAATGGTGGGACAACCTAATTGCAGATGAACATTTTGGTAACAACAGAGAACTAAAATGCTCGTTTTAGTAGTATCTAGGTCTGTAACTGGACTACTATCAGAATTATTCCTTATGTTGCATGAGAAGAAAACACTGATGACAAATGCAGTATTTATCATGAATGTGTTATTCATTCCTATTAAATCTTGAATGACTGGTTATTATTGTTAGATTCCCATTCACTTTAAATGAAATACATGAATAAAACCGACATTTTGGAAATGTTTTGAATTATTAGTACATGTATACAAATAAAATAAATCCTGTTGCTGTCATGAGAAACATAATTAACACAAAGTGAAACATCTGACAATGTTAGCATAGTTTAACAAAGTCAATGTTTATTATTTTTAATTGCATACCTTAACAAAATAAATAAACAATATGCTCTCTTTTGCTATTAAGAGTTCATTTATTTCCTCACAAAATATTATTTCTCACACACTAAAAATAAAAATGGTATTGGAAGATCACAAGATAATTACTTCAGACAAGGCAGCCTATATCATGTTTTTTGTGCACGTGCGTCACGGAATTAAGGGTAAGGGGCAGAGCGGCATCATTCTAATAGGTTCACCATCAAGCATGTTGTATTCATAAAACGTATTTATTTTCACCGCGTGGACAAGGAGGCAGGCGAGAGAGTGTGCTGTCACTCACCACATCTCAAACAGAGCGCGGGCCACCGTGCGCGTACACGACCTGAGGAGAGGGCCTGCCGCTCAGCTATAGCCAACAGCGTGACAAAACTGATTAGAAAAGTATAGAAACAAAGCCTGAGTAGAATCACAGCACAGCAATATCATACACCACAGACCAAATAACCCCACCCCCCACACCCAAAGAAAAATAAAGAAAGGGAGAACAAACTAAAATAATAGGCTATGGCTCAACGGTCCATTGTTAGAAATCGAAATGTTGAATTGTTAATCAAAACAATAAATTATCAACTGTAAACAGGCCACACATAGACTAGATAGCCTACCTAGGCCTACTCCAAAGATCCGTTGATTTTCCCTTGGATTTGTTGGAATCGGCACAAACATATGCCAATGATGACCTCGCAGAATATTGACCCCAAACTCTACATAAACATTTTCCTGACTTTCCAACTCCATCGCAGAGAGAGAAATTCGATGGAACTTATAGATCTGCTCTGACCGTCCCATAACCGGAACAGCTGCTGCTGCTCTCCCCAACCCGATAATCAACACGCTGACACGACAACTGTGCTGCTTCCATGGAACTGGTCTGTTCTCAGCGTGAAATAGGCCTAAATGCAACTTTCTATACGGAGGACGGATGGGGCGAATCCTCCAGTCATCATCTTCCAGCCTCTTTCAATAATGCAGAATTCAATTCAATTGTTCCAAAACCATTATCATATCTCATGAGTAATTTAAAGAGAGATACTGACGTGGGATCTATGTAGGCCTATTATGGACTATATTTAAGCAATCTCTCTTACTCATTGAATAACCTCACAATACTTGTGATATCCCACTGACCTTTATTCGAGTATAGGCAATACATGTAACACTAGGGGGCGAATTCAATCTGGATAAAGATATAGGCCCACCCCAGCTCTGATGTATTATTATAGGCCCATGCACTTGTAGTTGGAGTAATACTGAATCCCAAAAGTTCTGAAGTGACAGAAACAATGTAAAGCACAATTCATCAAATTATTCATCTTCCTTCCTTCCTTCCTTCCTCCCTCCCTTCCTTCCTTCCTTCCTTCCTTCCTTCCTTCCTTCCTTTCTTTCTTTCTTTCTTTCTTTCCTTCTTCTCATATATAACAAATATATTTCAAACATATAGGCCTAGACCTACTCTAGTATCCTCTCAACTGACATTTAAATCAGAGGGAATTTACACGATAGAAAATACAGTCTGGTAGAAAATAGAAAGAATTATTATTATGAATCCCTTATGAAATGTTTAGAGAAAGGTTCTTTGGGAACAGTTGGTCTAGTTTAGATGAATGATTCCCAATGCTTATTCTCCAATACGGGTGAAAGGGCTAGGCTCACTAATGATTCTAATATAATGTGTGGTGATAACCACTCCCTTTGAGATATTATCGCGCAGCGGGCAATGCTCTGGGGACGGCCTGCGAGGCTGAAAAGCGGCAGATAGCTTCTGCACCGGAGCGGATTTCTGCGTTAAAACCCCGCAAGCCTGGCCGGCTCTGATATCAAGTGCCCCGGGTTGAATTAAAATGGGCTACAGGGACGGTAGGACGATAGCTGTAACATGTATTTTTTCGACTTATTTTTTCGCTCTCGTTTTTTTGTTGTTAAATGAGAAAATGTGCACACGTGGTAGATGATAATGTTTGATATATAAAATACAAAAAAAGTTCAAAGAGTTTTAAAAATAATGCTTAAAGTTAAAAGTAGAATGGAGTTTAAATGTTCTCCAAGGTAGGCCTACATTTGTTTTATGTAAAAAGACAGAAAAATAGATATTACATAATGTACAGCCAATGATTCTTATAAAATCTCAAACATTCTTTATCTCTGAGTGTAACAACAGGGATCTGAGGCAGGTCTCAATTTGAGCAATTGGTAGTGTTTGAACAAAACGAATGAGAGTCGTTGTTCTGCCAGGGAACATGAACACTAAAAGAGGTGATATCATGAGAGGTATAGACATCTAAAGACACAGACATATAGCCTAGATGTATACCTCAAAACCATGTTTTGAGCATAAAGTAATTTGTGCATGAAACTACACAATCGAAGACAATGCTCATTAGATCAAATAGGCCTATGGAGAGGAAAGTAAGGGAAGATAATTTCGAATGACTGATTATCTCAATAATTTCGATTCAAGACTTTTACAAATCCGATTTTTACCGAGGAAACGCTGCATAATTATCCAAATGCACTGATCAATAAGAACACAGAGGATAAAAGAGGGGAGACGAGAGAGAGAGAGAAAAGATTGAGGGGGGAGGTAGAGCATCTTGCTGGACCGAAGGAGACGCAAAATGGGCAATACCGCTCCATTCATCTTCATTGCCTTTTGTGTGCACAAAAAGCAACCCGTGTGCATAAGGTAAAGCCCGCATCAAAGCCGTGGCTTTATTTTATATCCTACAGATCAGGATGGAGACAAAGCTTTATTTTCGCCAGGAGAGAGATATTTTACCTCTGCCTTACGGTTTTATGTTAGAGAGGTGTCAGCCGAAGGAAATGGATGGCTAATGCATAGGCAAAACGCCTCGCCTCGACATGCTGCACGTCAGCGGCTGTTCGCAGGGGGAGAGCCGGGGATTTAAGGCCGGTGGGACCCGAGCCAGGCATGGGATTGAGCGCTGGCTGGGCATATAATGTATTCGGTCCCGTCACACACACACGCACGCGCTTATACTCACATGAACACCAGGACGCACGCCCTTTTACGCATAAGCACACACATTCACGCACACGCACACATGCACATTTACGCACACACACACACACACACACACACACACACACACACACACACACACACACACACACACACACACACACACACACACACACACACACACACACACACACACACACACACACACACACACACACACACACACACACACACACACACACACACGACACACACACACACGATATCGACCTCACTTTTCTAGGAGCATTAGCCATTAAAATCTGACTCACTGTTCCTTGTATGCATGCATTCAGATATCTCCTTTATTAGGTGGAAGAGAAAGAGTTAACGAGATTTACAATGCTGCTCAAAAACAGAGCTTCTCTGTCATATTTCCCTCCATGATAAATATAAATCTAAAGAAGTAATTGGAATTTACTGCATACCTGAATAACTGCATATAAATAAGCAACCATTTCATTGGTGGGTTCACTGACACTGTTTGGCCATATAAAACCGGTGCATACATTATAATACACAGCAAATAATCTTATTTGGCACAAGCCTTGCGACATGCATGGGATTCTGTCCAAATTATGGAGTATTCAAACCAATGTTTTCAATTTATTAAACCTATATGGCCAACATTTCATTTTAATGGGACAATTTATTTCTGGGAAGGGATTATCAGCGCTGAAACTACACCAGTCTGTACATTTTCAGCATTAGAATAGTAGGCTACAACCTTGTTTATATCAGTGGACTGGCGCGTCAGGGGCTGGGTGTTACCTAGCTCCCAAACACAGGCAGACACAGGCAGACACAGGCAAACAGACAAAGGCGTCAGACATTGACTTTGGCAATGACTTCCACAGACACATTTCTAAATTCTAAACACCTTTCCTTGTCTCCATGTGCTTACCGAATTTCGTAAAAGGAGGACACAAATCCGCCAAATGGGATTGCAGTCATGCACGGGTCTATCCAGGCCTGGCGCACGGGAGATGTAAAGTGGGCGTTGGAAGCCCTATATATGCTACTATTTAGTTACACTCACTGTCATATCCCTTTCTGATAGTTTCCTTGCAGGAATAGACACTGTTCTCCATGTTGGTAGCACTATGTGTCAAATGAATATATATGTGGGACTCCTTACTGCCATTATTCATTGACTTGAGGATCTCTACCCCCCCCCCCATCCCCTGCTCAACTGCTAGAGCTGAGACTGTGGGTGGGAGCACAAATTGTTTCTCCTCTATGATGAGGAGACCAGGGGCCTCAGTGATGCGATGGAGGAGAGAGATTTGTTCCCTGTATGGTTCTGGTCCTGATAGGCCCATCAGGTAGGAGCAGCAGGGAGTCACACTGAGGGGTCTGGGGTGAGGAGGGGAGGGGGGTGGAAAGGCATAGAGGGGGGTCATCGGTGGCTTTGTTGGGTTATTGTGTTGGTTGTTGATATGCTGGTGCGGGGAGCCTAGATAGTTCGCTGCATGCTCTGCCTGCCGATGAGCTGAAAATGTGAGGAGGTTGTGGCCTCCGGGTGTTTTACGACAGGGTTTGTCTTCGCCGGAGCGTGCCACTGGCATCTTCACACCCTTGAGTTGCAGGGCAGGGCAGGGCAGAGGTGGGGAACAAAGAGGAGGAGGGGAGGCTATAAATTAACTGGGCTGGCAGGCTGATGTTTGGCCAGTGATCTCAGGGAATGGCACCCACCCTGACCCCGTGTGCTCCAGCTGAGCCTGCACTGCATGGATATGAGAACCAGGGATGTAAACCAATCTACCCCAGCTCAGCTAGCCCAGCCTGCCAGCCAGCCAGCCCAGCCAGCCCAGCCCAGCCAGCCAGCCTGCCAGCCAGCCCAGCCCAGCCAGCCCAGTCCAGCCCAGCCCAGCCCAGCCCAGCCCAGCCCAGCCCAGCCAGCCTGCCAGGCAGCCCAGCCCAGCCCAGCCAGCCTGCCAGGCAGCCCAGCCCAGCCAGCCCAGCCAGCCCAGCCCAGCCCAGCCCAGCCCAGCCCAGCCAGCCTGCCAGGCAGCCCAGCCCAGCCCAGCCAGCCCAGCCCAGCCAGCCCAGCCCAGCCCAGCCAGCCTGCCAGGCAGCCCAGCCCAGCCCAGCCAGCCAGTCCAGCCCAGCTCTATCCCCCTTATCACCCTGGCCCGCGGCCCGGTCCGGTCCAGCTGAGCTTCCTTCTAGCGGTATGGTATGGAGGATGTATACATGTGTGTGATCATCACCCTGGAATGGTGTGATAAGAAGGATCCTAAAGTGCTGATTCGATCAGGGGCATGTTTGTCTTCCAGTATCAGGGATTACATGATTTATTCGAGAGCGAGATTTGTTGGCGGGTGGCGGTGGCGGGTGCTAACTCCCCGCCCACACCCAAAGGAAGGGCATTCCATTAAACTCCATGCATATTAAGTAGTTGGGATCTATTTACACAGGGAAGCAGCTAATTTGCCCCTGTAGCGAACAACTCCATATCTGATCATCTATTTCCCCACTGGAGAACCCCCCCCAACACACTTCCCATTGAAGAAGACCTCGGAAACATCCACTGATGTTCCATTAGTGTGGGGACACATCCATTTGTCCCGTCCCTATCTCTTTACGTATTCATCGTTTCCCACTACACACTCTCCCCATTGAGATGACCTATATACAGTATAGGGTACAGGTAGATGGCTAGGTAGATAATGTAAGCAAGAGAAAGCACTTTAACTGCCCTGTGGCCCACCATGAATCAAGCCTCATTCTATCCACTGGGGTGCTAACCACTGAGGTACCATCACTAGGAATATATGCAGTTCCTGGATGACTTTGTATTGTAATACATGCATTGTGCCGGCAAAGAATATAGCAGTTTGTATTCAAGCAGAATGAACAAAAAGAGTGGAAGAATTGCTCGGAAAATGGGAAGAGGATGGAGGAAAGGGGGGCATAGTATAATTAGAGCAGGTTGGGATTGGGAGGTTTAGTTCCTTTAGATGTGAAATCTAATTTCTATATAATGTCATTTAAATCCCGTCATCCAGGAGTTGTATTTGAACTTGGATTATCGGAATCATCAGCCTGTGAATGCTAAAGATCCTTTTTGTGGGGCGCAATGTTCTTCAAGTTCACAAGTCACAGGTTTTCTTGGAATGATTATAAGGCAGAGAGAAAGGATGGAAAAGAGTTGAGTTGAATAAGGAGGGAAGAAAAAGAAAAGGATAAGAGAAGTGAAATTAAGGAAAAAAGTAAATTAGTTTATTTACAAAAGTAAGTGGTTCTGGTCCCTAGAAACAAAGTCTCAGATACTAATTCAATTTCCTGTAGTTATTTTGTTTTATTTGTATCTCGTTGACTTCGCTCCAATTCCAAATCTCCCCTTGCCTAAAATTTTTCAGCACTTCCCTGCCCTGCTTAAAGTGGTGATGCTATGAACAGCCCATCCTGCTAAAACTATACCACAGAAGGTGGTGTGACCAAATAAGTACTTTAATAATTACTGTAAACAAACACATTTAGAACACTTTAGATCCCCTTAACCAGTGTAATGAACCATATAAAGACCTGGTATTACAGCAAAATATTTCTCCACAGACCACTCTCATAATGCCTTATAAAACAGGGGTGGACATCTCTAGCGCCTGAGTTCCTCAGCCCCAGTGGTTTTAGCTCCCCCTTAGTCTCTGACTGATAAATTAATTTAATTGATTGGCTGAAGAGTCCACACACCTGAACCGTTTTTCTCTCTCACCATGCTACTGACACGTCTTTGAAGGGAATTGCTAAATACTCAAACTGCCTCATTCAAATCGTTAAAGACACTTGACAAACAGAAATTGATTGATTTCCAATAGGCTCTCTTCCAGTAGTCAACATCACTGCATAGCCTACATGGGGATGAGGAACTTGCATGGCTCTGAATGGAGAGAATGGCTGTAGTTAGTTCTTTGTTCTGCAGAACAGACATCATCCTCATTGAGAATCCCCTCTCCCCATAGAGGCATGTTGACAATAAGACGGAGAGGCCTCTCTGAGACCGTACAGGTGTGCTGCATTGTCTGTCCTTCATGACAGTGCTGAAAGAAGAACACGCTACTCACTGAGGAGAGGCTGATTGTGGCCATGTTATCGACGCACGGACTCCCCGTGTAATTCCCAGATACAGAGGGATGGGAAGGAAAAAATAAATGGCTGTAAACTTTTATCTCTGCCATGCAGCCGAGGGAAGGGGTGACAGGTCGCTTCCCCCTAAGCCGGGAAACACAGAGAACATTAGTGAGGCAGCAGGCTTTACCTAGGTCTGGCCAGACCTCCACTAGCTCTAATCTAGAGACTGGAGGAAGAGAGCAGACACACCAGACAGCCACAGCGCCATCAGACGCCACTCCAGACGTATTCTCCTCTCCTCTGTCTGTTGGTGTGTGGGGTCTGTCTCACTAATTCACTGTTTTTTGAAAGGATTAGATGCATTTTTCATGCTTCAAATCTAAATGACCAATTTGAATGTAAAAGTCCTTAAAAAAGACAGAATAATGACTTGTGTGAGGTTTGTCGGTGGGGTGGAGAGGTGGGCTCCCAGGCCAAACTGTTGGTCACATATGATACTAGTGTCACACTGCATGTTACAGTTATGCACCAACTTTGTTCTTACCCTCTACGAGTAGTACTTCCCGAATCCAGTCCTCCAGTACCCCCAACAGTACACATTTCTATTGTAGCCCTGGACAAGCACACCTAATTCAACTTGTCAACTAATCATCAAGCCCTCAATGAGTTGACTCAGGTGTGCTTGTTCAGTGCTACAACCAAAATGTGTGCTGTTGGGGGTGGAGTGAAGGATTGGAGTTGGGAAACTTTGTTCTAAAGTAGAAAGGGTATTCATGGGTTGCATCTCCGTCACTCGGTCGCCATGTCATTGTTAAGAACGTTCTAAAAACTACGCCCGCCATCGTGGTGACCAAAAATTCAGTGGTGCCCACTCATTCTGAATGGGGGTTAATGACTGTTTCATTGAAATTACACTATAGTTGCATGGAAATACAATGACATTACTAAATATTATAAATAATTAGTAGGAAACAACTTTGCCATCATTCCGATGTTGTCAAATTGACTTTAGAGAGATGGCAATGTTGTCAATATCTATCAAAAAGTGTCAAACATAGCTAGCAATGCCAACATTAGCTAGTTACAATTAAGTTGCCCTCCCCTCATTCCTAGCTAGCTAGCCAATGTTATACTACATCTAAAGTCAATCTGGTGACATCACAATGATGACAAAAGGATTTCCGACCAATATGTGCATCCTTTAAAGATGTGATTGTGTTTCTAAGCCACAATAATGCACTTGATAACGAAATGACAAAATCTTCATCAGGGCCAATTGAGAATGCATTAGGTAGAATGTTCAGTCGGGCACCAGTCGTTAAGAGAACAGTCAAAACAATGCTGTGACAAAACATGCAACCCATGAATAGTCTAGTCATTGTGCGAGGGTACAAGTTAGTCGAGTTAATTTGTACATGTATGTAGGGGTAAAGTGACTACGCATAAATATTAAACAGCGAGTAGCAGTAGTGTAAAAACAATGTAAATTGTCCGGGTGGCCATTTGATTAATTGTTCAGCAGTCTTACGGCTTGGTGGTAAAATCACATATACATGGTTAGCACACATGGTTAGCAGATGTTAATGCGAGTGTAGCAAAATGCTTGTGCTCTAGTTCCGACAAGTAATCTAACAGTTCCACAACAACTACCTAATACACACAAATCTAAGCAAAGGAATGGAATAAGAATATGTACATAAATATATGGATGAACAATGACAGAGCGACATAGACAAGATATAACAGATGGTATAAAATACATTATAAACATAAGAGATGAGTAATGCAAGATATGTAGACATTATTAAAGGTACTAGTGATCCATTTATTAAAGTGGCCAATGATTTCAAGTCTGTATGTAGGCAGCAGCCTCACTGTGTTAGTGATGGCTGTTTAACAGTCTGATGGCTTTGAGATAGAAGCTATTTTTCGGTCTCTCGGTCCCAGCTTTGATGCATCTGTACTGACTTCGCCTCCTGGACGGTTGCGGGGTGGACAAGCAGTGGCTCGGGTCGATGTTGTCCTTGATTATCTTTTTGGCCTTCCTGTGACGTTGGGTGCTATAGGTGTCCTGGGGGGCAGGTAGTTTACCCCCGATGATGCGTTGTGCAGTTACCGCACCACCCTCTGATGCCAGGTAGAAGCTGTTAAGGAGCCTTTTTGTCCTAGACTTGGCACTCCGGCACCGCTTGCCGTGTGGTAACAGAGATTACAGTCTATGACTTGGGTGACTGGAGTCGTTGACAATTTTTTTTAGCTTTCCTCTGACACCGCCTAGAATATACTGTAGGCTCTGGATGACAGGAAGCTTGAACCCAGCGATGTACGGGTCGTAAGCACTACCTTCTGTAGTGTCTTAGGATCAGATGCCGAGCAGTTACCATACCAGTCAGTGATGCAACCGGTCAGGATGCTCTCGATGGTGCAGCTGTAGAACCTTTTGAGGATCTGCCCCCATTAACATTGACGGGGCTGTAGTGGAGTGGGTCGAGAGTTTCAAGATCCTTGGTGTCCACATCACCAACAAACTATCATGGTCCAAACACACCAAGACAGTCGTGAAGAGGGCACGACAACACCTTTTCCCTCACAGAATACATGCCAAATCTTTTGAGTCTCCTGTGAGGATCATGTTAATTTTATTATGATTTGTGGCAAAAATTCCATTCAAGTAATGGGACCGATATTAGCATTTTTTGCGCATCGTGTTCAAATGATCTATTTGTGACTTTGTTGAGCGTCACAATCAATTTTAGATGCTTTCGGATTATTTGGACATGATGGCGAAAACTGCTAATATCTGTCCCATGACTTGTGCCACAAATGCACAAATATTAGCATTTGGAAACAGTGCCAGGGAAGCTAAACCAAAGCATGGACTAATGTCAATACCTTGTCCATAGACTTCTTACAGGGTAAGGAAACCAATGTGTCATTTTGTAATTTGGGTGAGCTATCCCTTTAATGCCCATCAATTTAAGTGGCTTAAAGTAAAGTGAAATTCATATGTATGACACATGGATAACACTCTTTTAAATGAAGCTCCATCTGTAGAACTGTCTCTGAGAACCTATCAAAGAACATTGATGAAAAAAAGTAATGAATATGAGACAAAGTCTGACTGATTGTCTGGCCCTGATTAAAAACTGCTGTGTGACACCATGGAACATCAAGCTAACTCCATCAGGGTCTTTGAGTCTGGAGAGGGGGCAAAGGAGAGGAGGGAGAGAAAAGGGGGTGACACTCTCTGTGTTTGAGTTTAGAGGGGAGATCTGAAGAGTAATGAGGATTCAGAGCTGCCTGAACTTTCCTTTGACTTACACAGTCTCTCTCTCTCTCTCTCTCTCTCTCTCTCTTACATTCCTTCCTTTATCAACATGGTCTCATGTCGGGGCACCCCTGAAATCCTTCCTACACCTTTATTTCCTTCACTCCTCCTCTCTGCCCCAAATTCCTCTATCTCTTCATTGTGTGCTCCACTCCAAATACAGCACCCCCCCTGCTCACTCCTCTCACCCCTTCAAAATAAGAAACAGTAAATCCGGTGCCTCTTACTGCAGCCGTGTTTACCATCCCACAATACAGCACACATTTTTGTTCATCACCAAGGATCGCATGCATGCACACACGCACGCACGCACACGCACACACGCACACACACACACATGCACACACACATGCACACACACACACACTCTTATCGCCGAACAAAGCGTCATCTTCTCAGCCGCAAAGCCCCTGAAACCCCCTGATTGTTACAGCAGTAAGTACGGCAGGCGTTGCTTACGATGGTTCCTTCTGCTAAACCTGGAGACTACGGCAACACACACTCCCATAGACGCTCCCTACACCCAGAAAGATGCCTGTCAACGCTGCTTGACACAACCACAGAACTCAGATTAGGGCTTTTGCTCTGAACCGGGATTTCAAAAGATGTCTTTTTTCTCTTCATTCAACCTTAAGAGGGTGGGAATATAAATGAAATAAAAACTCCAATGAGAAATAATCTGCATCTATTCCACCGTTTAGAAAGGTGTCCAAAGTTATTGATGTCAACTTTGCTTTATTGATACCTGGGCTGTGTTATGGGGGTAAATGAAGTCTAAGGTTTGGGATACATCCGTAATGGGAATACTGAGAGTTTTAATACCCAGGTAAAATGAAAAAGACGCCTTGTTGTATCTGTGGAAATGTAGAAATGTATTCCTCCCTTTGTTGGTCTCTTACAAAGTCTGAGGGCAGTGGGAGAGAGAAGATTGCATAGGCTAAGGAGAAGCCATTGTTAGAATGTGGGGTAAATGCTTCTTTCTTTGATATTAAACTGTCCAGAAATGATTGTGTCACCTTAAATGTAAACAGAACAACATAGTTTAATAGTGTATAGTGGCTGTACTGTGAGGCCATAGATGCTTGACTGAGTTATGTTTATTTTGCTCTCCCCTTCCTCGTTTACATCACCTCATTTCCTGGCAATTTTCCCCCGTGGGATTATTCTCCCTACTCAACACGGATGGTGGTTTCTCAGACAAAAACAAGATACGTCGTCGACTGAATTTCAATGAATGAAGCCGCTGGATGTTACATGTGGAAGAGGTCTGATGTAAAACAACAATATTGGTTCCCGTAATGTAGGACTTAGACTACTGAAAAAACACGTTCAAAATAATGGATTCTGTGAATATGTAAGGAAAAGGTAACCACATAACTGTGTTTAATGACAATGTGGAGTCCCGTACACTACCGGTCAAAAGTTTTAGAACATCTACTCATTCAAGGGTTTTTCTTTATTTTTACTATTTTATACATTGTAGAATAATAGTGAAGACATCAAAACTATGAAATAACACATATGGAATCATGTAGTAACCAAAGAAGTATTAAACAAATCAAAATATATTATATATCTGACATTCTTCAAATCGTTGCCTTGATGACAACTTTGCACACTCTTGGCATTCTCTCAACCAGCTTCACCTGGAATGCTTTTCCAACAGTCTTGAAGTAGTTCCAACATATGCTAAGCACTTTTTGCTGCTTTTCCTTCACTCTGCGGTCCGAATCATCCTAAACCATCTCAATTTGGTTGAGGTCGGGGGATTGTGGAGGCCAGGTCATCTGATGCAGCACTCCATCACTCTCCTTCTTGGTAAAATAGCCCTTACACAGCCTGGAGGTGTGTTAGATCATTGTCCTGTTGAAAAGCAAGTGATAGTCTCACTAAGCCCAAACCAGATGGGATGGCGTACCATTTCAGAATGCTGTGGTTGCCATGCTGGTTAAGTGTGCCTTGAATTCTAAATAAATCACAGACAGTGCCACCAGCAAAGCACCCCCATGCCATAACACCCCCATGCCATAACACCTCCTCCTCCATGCTTTACGGTGGGACATACACATGCGGAGATCATCCGTTCACCCACACCACGTCTCACAAAGACAAGGCGGTTGGAACCAAAAAATCTCCAATTCCAGACCAAAGGACAAATTTCCACTGGTCTAATGTCCATTGCTGGTGTTTCTTGGCCCAAGAATGTCTTTTGTTCTTATTGGCATCCTTTAGTAGTGGTTTCTTTGGAACAATTCGACCATGAAGGCCTGATTCACACAGTCTCCTCTGAACAGTTGATGTTGAGATGTGTCTGTTACTTGAACTCTTTGAAGCATTTATTTGGACTGCAATTTCTGAGGCTGATAACTCTAATGAACATACTCTGCAGCAGAGGTAACTCTGGGTTTTCCATTCCTGTGATGGTCCTCATGAGAGCCAGTTTCATCATAGCACTTGTTGGTTTTTGCAACTGCATTTGAAGAAACTTTCAAAGTTCTTGAAATGTTCTGTAATGACTGACTTTTATCTCTTAAAGTAATGACGGACTGTCATTTCTCTTTGCTTATTTTAGCTGTTCTTGCGATAATGTGGACTTGGTCTTTACCAAATAGGGCTATCTTCTGTATACCACCCCTACTTTGTCACAACACAACTGATTGGCTCAAATGCATTAAAAAGGAAAGGAATTCCACAAATGTCCTTTTAACAAGGCACACCTGTTTATTGAAACGCATTCCAGGTGACTACCTCATGAATCTGGTTGAGAGAATGCCAAGAGTGTGCATTGCTGTCATCAAGGCAAAGGGTGGCTATTTGAATAATATCAAATATAAAATACATTTAGATTTGTTTAACACTTCTTTGGTTACTACATGATTCCATATGGTTTTTTTTTTTCATAGTTTTGATGTCTTCACTATTATTCTACAATGTATAAAACAGTAAAAATAAAGAACAACCCTTGAATGAGTAGGTGTTCTAAACCTTTTGACCGGTAGTGTAAATGTATAGTATGTCATGTAAATGTACAGCATGTCATGTAAATGTACAGCATGTCATGTAAATGTACAGTATCTCATGTAAATGTACAGTATGTCATGTAAATGTACAGTATGTCATGTAAATGTACAGTATCTCATGTAAATGTACAGTATGTCATGTAAATGTACAACATGTCTTGTAAATGTACAGCATGTCATGTAAATGTACAACATGTCTTGTAAATGTACAGCATGTCATGTAAATGTACAGTATGTCATGTAAATGTACAGTATGTCATGTAAATGTACAGCATGTCATGAAAATGTACAGTATGTCATGTATGTATTGTAAATGTACAGTATCTCATGTAAATGTACAGCATGTCATGTAAATGTACAGTATGTCATGTAAATGTACAGTATGTCATGTAAATGTACAGTATGTCATGTATGTATTGTAAATGTACAGTATCTCATGTAAATGTACAGCATGTCATGTAAATGTACAGTATGTCATGTATGTATTGTAAATGTACAGTATCTCATGTAAATGTACAGTATGTCATGTAAATGTACAGTATGTCATGTAAATGTACAGTATGTCTTGTAAATGTACAGTATGTCTTTAAAATGTGGAGTATGTCTTTTAAATGTGTGCATCTGATATTTGATCTGTAGTGTTTGATTCAAGCGGTCCAATTAGCCATCAGTGCTTACTCACACACTCACACAGGCCAGGTTAAACGACATGGGAAGCAGGCAGCCTGCACACTGTTTTGGACTCAGTGGCGTCTCATTTACACGTGTTAATTGCAGCTAATTGGTTTTAATGAGATGAACAGGAAACCCTCTGGGACTGTTCATACCTTTAATTTGTAGTAAATATCATTAATTAACATATACTAATTACAGCCAATTAACATTGATTAAGAGATGCCAGTGATGGGGAAAAGTACAAACCAACCCCAAAAAATCCTATGGAGTCAGCAGGAAAAAAGGAACGGCACATGTCGGGAACGTCACGGACTGAGGCAGGAGGTAGTATTATCAAGTAGCATCTGTCTGGCTGGTCTGCCCTCTCCTTCTCAGTCTGGAGCGTTTGGGAAAGATCGGGAACGTTGACTGCACCCCCACTCCCCTCCCTGATCAATGCCCGCAGGCCCGGAGCCCCCCTGCCTACTGCGCCCCATGGCACACCTGCGCAGGAAGCGTCCCCACGATGGTGGCGGACAGAGGGCATCTGTGTGCCCGCGAGAGGCCAGCGTGTGCCACACAGTCTGAGCAGGAGAGATTAGAGGATTTACCACTGAGAGAGGAGGCAGATAGGGAGGGAGGGAGAGAGACAGGAAGGCAAGAGAGAGGGAGAGAGACAGGAAGGAGAGAGAGAGGGAAAGAGACAGGAAGGAGAGACAGGAGGGGGAGAGAGAGAGGGAGAGACACAGGAGGGAGAGAGAGAGGGAGAGACACAGGAGAGAGAGGGAGAGACACAGGAGGGAGAGAGGGAGAGACACAGGAGGGAGAGAGAGAGAGAGGAAGGAGAGAAAGGGAGAGACAGGAAGGAGAGAAAGGGAGAGACACAGGAGGGAGAGAGAGAGAGTGACAGGAAGGACAGAAAGGGAGAGAGAAAGGAGGGAGAGGGAGAGAGACAGGAGGGAGAGAGAGGGAGAGAGACAGGAAGGAGAGAGAGAGGGAGAGAGAGGAGGGAGAGAGAGAAAGGGAGAGAGACAGGAGGGAGAGAGACAGGAGGAAGAGAGAGAGGGGAATGAGAATCAGAAAGGGAGAGAGACAGGAAGGAGAGAGATAGGAGGGAGAGAGACAGGAGGAAGAGAGAGAGGGAGAGAGAGGGGAATGAGAATCAGAAAGGGAGAGAGACAGGAAGGAGAGAGATAGGGAGAGAGAGGAGGGAGAGAGCGAGGGAGAGATGTAGGAGGTAGAGAGAGAGAGGGAGAGAGAGGAGGGAGAGAGAGAGAGGGAGAGAAACAGGAAGGAAAGAGAGTGAGAGAGACAGGAAGGAGAGAGAGAGGGAGAGAGACAAGAGGGAGAGAGAGAGAGGGAGAGAGAGAAAGAGAGAGAGGGAGAGAGAGGAGGGAGAAAGAGAAAGGGAGAGGAGGCATAGAGAATTGCTAAAAGAAGAGGAGAGAGTGTAAGGAGATTGAGTAAAAAGAGGCAGAGGGAATGAGACAAATTAGTAAAAGAGGGAGGAAGAGAGTTTCCGTGGCAATGGAGAAAGGAGGGAACAAGGGAAAGAAAGTGACAATGAGAGAGAGAGCGAGAGAGGGAGATAGAGAGAGAGGGTATAGAATGCTTGATGACAGCTGAAAATGAAGTGTGGAGAAGGGAGTGAGACAGAGAGAGCAGCTGAGCTATATGGCTGCATGAGATTAGCCACATTTAAACAGCTAGCAACTAGCTAACAAAGACACACATTGGGCAGACCATATTTTGGTGTCAGGCTCTGGGCATATGGACAGACAGACTGTTGGAGAAGGACACTACGTCAGAGACTGAGGTGATTCCCAGTCGAGCGAGAGAAAATAGAGCTGAAAAGAGAGAGAGAGAGAGAGAGAGAGAGGAGGGAGAGAGAGAGAGAATGCAATAAAACAGAGAGGGTGGGAGAGAGAATAAAAGCAAACAGAGGGAAAGGGATAAAAATGAAAGCAGAGCACAGAAAGAACATGAGAAAGGGGATGGGAAATCAAAGAGAGCGATAGACGAAGAGGGAAGACAGGACTGTACTGTACTTGGCTGCAAACCTAGTGTCACCTGTGCCACCAAGACTGACTTTGACACTGTAAAGCCTGACACTGTGGCGAGTGTGTACTCAGAGCCACATGCTCCCAGGCATGGTGGCAGAAGCTGGCAGTGCCCTCCAGGGCAAGGTGTGAATGTGTGTCAGATGGTTCAGCGGGCAGACTAGCAGCGGGCACCACCATGATCCCACTGGAGGGAGAGGCAGCAGGGCTAAACCTGCCTACACTGTGATGACCCTCCTGGGTAAACACCCCTACGGCAACCCACCCCCACCCCCACGGCTCAGTCCCCAGCATGGGGGTTCGAGTAAACACACACATGCACACAAATACAGGGGGGGAACACCTTGCCTCTGGACATGCTGAAAAGACTGCTTGAAAACTAGGAAAATACGCACAAACTGTCCACTGAAAATAAAAGTCTCTCTTCAAACTGGTTACGACAGCCTCAATCTACAAATTGGGAGTTAAAGCCTAAACTTAACCTTAAACACTTTGAATTTTGATGTTTTAACAACTTTGGAATTTGAAGTTTGAGAAACATGGATGAATGTCTAATTCTGACATGAGACTGTGAGAGCTAGTTTCACATAGACACACTCACGCATTCACACACGCACGCACAAACACACACACACACCAGCCCAGGGGCTGAGATCACACTGGTGCACAGTGAGGATGTCATGCAGCAAATCACCACAGGCATTTGTAGTTTGAGTCCTGTCCTGTGTCTTTGGATGTTATGTTTATTGGTCTCTTGTTGGGTAGATTTCTGTCCTTTTTTAATCATGGCCATCTCTGTCCATTTCATGTTTAGCCCATGTTGATATTTTGGGGGTATTTTGGTAAGGTTAGGGTTAAGTTTAGGCATCAACTATGAATGGTTGAGGTAAGCATTAAGGTTTGGAATAGGCTTAAAACAAAAATCTCAAAAACGTTCTATCGCTGGATTCAAACTTGCAACCTTCGGAATCAGATGCTTGGAATCAGAGGCTTGGAATCAGAGGCAGATACTTACGCCCATCCACAACGGCCATCCGCCATCCCATAACGCCCTAGCAAAATCGAAACCTACTTGAAGGTAAGAGCGCACACTGTTGCCCTGGTAGCCAGTTTCCATGTCATCTCCCGATGCCCTCAGACATGAATGGATGTTGAATACTGACTTGCATCACGGGTGACCTGGCTGCTGTGTGTGCTGGGGTGGATGCTCACTGCAGAGATGACAGGCAGAGCATCAACCTTTCCACAGGCCTGTCTTTAAAGACAACCGGTAGGGTCTGATAAATCCTTCAAAGGCTGCCTGACTTCACAGCTTCGCTCCGGCTTTCAAGGCAGGACAGGAGTCTAAGACAAAGGCCAGCAGGGAGAGAGAAAGAGAGAGATGGAAGAGAGAGAGGGAGTCAGAGCAAGAGAGTCAGAGTGAGAGACAGTGAGTGAGTCAGAGAAAGAAAGAGAGCGAGATGGAAGAGAGAGAGAGGGGGGGGGGCTCCTGTAGTCACACCTCATGAATATTTAACAGAACTTGTTGGAGTGAGGAAAGAAGATAGAGGTTGTATGTGTGTGTGTGTGTGTGTGTGTGTGTGTGTGTATATATGTGTGTGTGTGTTGGTATCATTGAGGAACAGCCATTCCCATGGCAACAGTGCGTCAGGTAGGCAGGCGACATGGGCTCTGAGCTGCCCTCTTTAGTCCCTGGAGGGGGAGAGAGGGAAGAGGGCGGAGGGGGGAAGCATTTTGTCGCGGCACACTTGACAAAACAAAGACAACTCACTCCTCTGGTCCCGTGCCACATTTCTTATTCATAAACAAGCGGGGCTGGCTGTACGGACACGATAAAGCGTAGTGCGGAGAGCCCTCTGCCGAGACGGCCACCGATTTGAATGCAAAGCCTCAGCTGCATCAAATCCCTCCCCCTGTCCTCACCCCCCACCTCCCCCCTCTCCATTATTCCGCCGGATTTCACCGCTATTTTTGGACGTGGAGCTAAGCCATCCAAAGGATCTCCAATGGAGATATGGCATCAAAAAAAACTCTCTCTCCATCCCCCGCCATCATTAACATAAACATTTAAGAATAACATGCGAAAGAATGAGGAAAAATTAATGAATAAAATGAATACAAAATATCCACACACACAAATGTCCATATCTCCGACAATGTTCGACGTTCGTCCCCGTCCATTCACTCCACACACAACAGTGGATAATTGGGTGATTCTTCTTCTTAATGGATTATTTGTTTTGATTTGGGTCTAAACATATGTTGACTTAAGGGGGCCAGGGGATGCATGGTGGGTGTTCTCGCCACTTGAGCTGTGCATGTTTAGAGGTGTAAACAGATATTGGAGTAGGGTGGAGTGGAGTGGAGGGATGAATGTGATGCTTTACTGGGGGTCTGACTGATGAAGGGGATGGGGGGGGTAATGGTGCCATAGTAAGGGTTTGAGGGGTAAGACCAGCTATATTAACCAGTTTAGCAGGGCTTTGGGAACAACTGCATACATACAGAGATACAAAATATACCAAAAGACACACATATGTAAAGAAAGACACATACACACTCACAACCACAATCAGTACAGAGTACTGAGACGTAATACATATACGCTGAAGATATTGCTCAAAGAACCACATAATAAGGAACTCAACATGTCAGAGGGTTTTATTTAATGGAAGCTTTTTAATGTCAAATACTTAAAGTGTGGTGTACCACAGGGCAGCTATCTGGGTCCTCTAATGCCACTGGCATTAAACAAAGCATGTGTGTCCATGTATGCTGATGATTCAACTATATATAAGCATATATGCAAAGAGTTGTAGTCTGTTTTGGAATAGGTGGCCATTAATAAACTGGCCGTGAACATCTCTAAAACTAAGAGCATTGTGTATGGTACAAATCATTCCTTAAGTTCTAGACCTCAGCTGAATCTGGTAATGAATGGTGTGGCTGTAGATCAAGTTGACGGAACTAAATGACTTGGTATTACCTTAGATTGTAAACTGTCATGGTCAAAACATATAGATTCAATGGTTGTAAAGATGGGGAAATGTCTGTCCATAATAAAAATATTTTTTGCTTTTTTGACACCACATAAGTCCTGCAGACTCTAGTTTTGTCTTATCTGATTATTGTCCAGTCATATGGTCAAGTGCTGCAAAGAAAGACAGATAAGATAAGCTGCAGCTGGCCCAGAACAAGTTTTGCTCTTCATTGTATGGCTAATATTAATACTTTGCATGCCAGTCTCTTGGCTAAGAGTTGAGGAAAGACTGACTGCATCACATCTTGTTTTATAAGAAACATTAAGGTGTTGGAAATTCCAAATTGTTTGCATAGTCAACTCACACACAGCACTGACACACACACTTAACCCACCAGACATGCCACCAGGGGTCTTTTCACAGTCCACAGGTCCAGAAAAAAATAAAGGAAATGTACAGTATTATACAGAGCCATGAGTGCAAGGAACTCCCTTCCATCTTATATAGTGCAAATGAACAGCAAACCTGGTTTTAAAAAACAAATAAAGCAACACCTCACAGCACAACACCTCTCATCCATGTGACCTACTTGCTGTGTGTATGTACTGACATGTATGTGTAACTGATAGATGCACACACACACACACTGCATGTCACTGTTTTTAAATGTACATACACTACAGTTCAAAAGTTTAGGATCACTTAGAAATGTCCTTGTTTTTGAATGAAATGCAAACTTGCTCTAACCAGAATAGAAAGTGCAGTGGGAGACCCCGGTGCACAACTGAGCAAGAGGACAAGTACATTAGAGTGTCTAGTTTGAGAAACAGATGCTTTACAACTCCTCAACTGGCAGCTTCATTAAATAAGGCCCACAAAACACCAGTCTAAAACGTCAAAAGTGAAGAGGCGACTCCGGGATGCTGGCCTTCAAGGCAGAGTTGCAAAGAAAAAGCCATATCTCAGACTGGCAATACAAATAGAATATTAAGAACACAGACACTGGGCAGAGGAACTCTGCCTAGAAGGCCAGCATCCCTGAGTCGCATCTTCACTGTTGACGTGGAGACTGGTGTTTTGAAGGTACTATTTAATGAAGCTGCCATTTGAGGACTTGTGAGGCGTCTGTTTCTCAAACTAGTCACTCTAATGTACTTTTCCTCTTGCTCAGTTGTGCACCGGGGCCTCCCTCTCCTCTATCTATTAGAGCCATTTTGCTCTGTTCTGTGAAAGTAGTACACAGCACTGTACGAGATCTTCTGTTTCTTGGCAATTTCTCGCATGGAATAGCCTTCATTTCTCAGAATAAGAATAGACTGATGAGTTTCAGAAGAAAGTCTTTGTTTCTGTTCATTTTGAGCCTGTAATCGAACCCACAAATGCTGATGCTCCAGATACTCAACTAGCCTAAATAAGGCCAGTTGTATTGCTTCTTTAGTCAACATAACAGTTTTCAGCTGTGCTAACATAATTGCAAAACGGTTTTCTAATGATCAATTAGCCTTTTATTATGATAAACTTGGATTAGCTAACACAACGTGCCATTGGAACACAGAAGTGATGGTTGCTGATAATGGGCCTCTGTACACCTATGTAGATATTCTTATTAAAAATCTGCAGTTTCCAGCTACAATAGTCATTTACAACATTAACAATGTCTACACTGTATTTCTGATCAATTGAATGTTATTTTAATGGACAAAAAAAAAGTGATTTTCTTTAAAAAACAAGGACATTTCTCAGTGACCCCAAACTTTTGAACGGTAGCGTAAATTGGAAAGTCTTTTGTCTGTAATGTCTTTATCGTTATGTGTCAGGTCCCCAGTAAGACTAGCTGTCGGCATCGGCGTCGATTAATGGGGATCCTAACAAATCAAATTAAATCAAAACGACCACACATGCATACTTACAAACACCTGCACAACAACATTGGAGATAACCACGCTCATACATATTAACACACTCGTACACACGTACACACTGTCAACAATCCCATGTCCACATATTGCACCCCCCTTCCCACACACACAAACCTATACACACACTCCCAAACACAGACACCCGTCTAAAACATTCAGAAGATTAAAAAATATTCTTTAAAGGGTTCTCCTATGGGGACAGCCGAAGAACCCTTTTAAGTTCTAGATAGAACCTTTTCTTCTAAGAGTGTATGAGGTCACCCTGGGATTCTAGAGAAGCATAGCAACATGAGACAATACTCTGAACTAAACCCATATCAGCAAAATAAAATATGTATACAACAACTATGGGAAAGACCAGATAGAATGGATAGACTTCAGACTAGTTGTTGAGGTGATGCTCCTTCATCCATCACCATCTGCAAGCAGGCACAATCTAGTCAATGTATTTCTCTACTGCTCTGCTTTAGTGCTTGGAGCTGCCTGGGTGTCACCTCTGCCTCTATTTACAAGGTGTTTATTTTGTCAACGACTTGAGTGTTTGCCCAGCTGGCACCAAACCCTAGCCCATGGCAGTGCCAGCCCCACGCCCGGGGGGAGAGGGATCAAGGGCTTGGGGGAGGAGTGGGGGAGGGGAATAGAAGGAGGGAGAATGGGAGGGGTAGATGTGGCATGATGCCCAGCCTCCCTTCTGCCTCCCCCCTCCTTACTCTCCCCCACCCTCCATGCCAACGCCCGCCTGCCCGCCAGCCCTCCTCCAACCCATTGTCTCCCCCATGCCTGGTAAGACTGAGTGGGGGCTGGCTGGGGGTGCTGGCAGACCTGCGAGAGCCTATCGATGCCAGTCCAAAGTGCCTCGCCAAAGTGGGGCGGCTTAGCCATAATCCGTATTGACTGCCTCTTGCTTTGTCTGCCAATTCCGAGCATGGATTTGTCTCACTCAATGATGTGCCTCCGTCAACTTCTCCCACGTTAATCCATAGCATTATTACTTTTCAATACCACGCTAATTATTCCCTGTTCGGACCGCGACGACGAGTAAGGGAGGGAGGAGTGGAGAAAATTAAACAAACAAATAAACAAAAAGGCGTTTAAAAGCCTCGGTCGACGACAATGGGGTTAATTCAATCTCTGGCTCGGCTGTCAAATCAACTGGTTTGTCTGCGCAAAGCGAGTGTGAAATGAAACATTGCATGCAGAGCAGAGGTGGTCCTGTTTTCTACGCTTGAATCAGAGCCATGCCAGCACCACGGACAGTGAGAGTGTGTTGTATGTCTGCTGGTTTGTGTGTTTGTTTATATTATACGCATATGAGTGTGTTTGTTTGTGTGTGTGCGCACATGTTTGTGTTGTTGTGTGTGTGAGTGCTGTAGAGTGTGTGTGCACCCCCACTGCTAAATCTGCAGATTACAGACAGGATCCCATGGCCTGACACAAATGCAAACAGTAGGGTTCTAACCAATAGGGCTTACACTAACCACTAGGGCTAACACTAGGGTTCTAACAACTAGGGCTTACACTAACCACTAGGGTTCAAACACTAGGGCTTACACTAACCACTAGGGCTAACACTAGGGTTCTAACCGCTAGAGCTAACCGTAGGGTTCTAACCACTAGGGCTAACACTAACCACTAGGGCTAACACTAGGGTTCTAACCACTAGGGCTAACACTAACTACTAGGGCTAACACTAGGGTTCTAACCACTAGGGCTAACACTAACTACTAGGGCTTACAATAGGGTTCTAACCACTAGGGCTGACACTAGGGTTCTAAACAATAAGGCTAAAACTAACCACTAGGGTTAACACTAGGGATCTAACCACTAGGGCTAACACTAACCACTAGGGCTAACACCAGGGTTCTAACCACCAGGGCTAACACTAGGGTTCTAACCACTAGGGTTAACACTAACCACTAGGGCTAACACTAGGGTTCTAACCACTAGGCCTAACACTAAGGTTCTAACGACTAGGGCTTACACTAACCACTAGGGCTAACACTAGGTTTCTAACCACTAGGTCTAACACTAAGGTTTTAACCACTAGGGCTAATACTAGGGTTCTAACCACTAGGCATAACCCTAAGGTTCTAACCACTAGGGCTTACACTAATCACTAGGGCTAACACTAGGGTTCTAACCACTAGGGCTTACACTAACCACTAGGGCTAAGACTAGGGTTCTAACCGCTAGAGCTAACACTAGGGTTCTAACCACTAGGGCAAACACAAGGGTCCTAACCACTAGAGCTAACACTAGGGTTCTAAAAACTAGGGCTAACACTAACCACTAGGGCTAACACTAGGGTTCTAACCGCTAGAGCTAACACCAGGGTTCTAAAAACTAGGGCTAACACTAGGGTTCTAACCACTAGGGCTAACACTAGGGTTCTAACCACTAGGGCTTACACTAACCACTAGGGCTAACAAAAGGGTTCTAACCACTAGGTCTAACACTAAGGTTCTAACCACTAGGGCTTACACTAACCACTAGGGCTAACACTAGGGTTCTAACCACTAGGTGTAACCCTAAGGTTCTAACCACTAGGGCTTACACTAACCACTAGGGCTAACACTAGGGTTCTATCCACTAGGGCTACAACTAACCACTAGGGCTAACACTAGGGTTCTAACCACTAGGGCTAACACTACGGTTCTAACCGCTAGAGCTAACACTAGGGTTCTAACCACTAAAGCTAACACTAACCACCAGGGCTAACACAGGGTTCTAACCACTAGGGCTTACACTAGGGTTCTAACCACTAGGGCTAACACTAACCACTAGGGCTAACAATAGGGTTCTAAACACTAGGGCTAACACTAACTAATAGGGCTAACAATAAGGTTCTAACTACTAGGTGTAACCCTAAGGTTCTGACCACTAGGGCTTACACTAACCCCTAGGGCTAACACTAGGGTTCTAACCGCTAGAGCTAACAGTAGGGTTCTAACCACTAGGGCTAACACTAACCACTAGGGCTAACACTAGGGTTATAACCGCTAGAGGTAACACCAGGATTCTAAACACTAGGGCTAACACTACCCACTAGGACTAACACTAGGTTTCTAACCACTAGGGCTAACACTAAGGTTCTAACCGCTAGAGCTAACACTAGGGTTTAACCACTAAGGCTAACACTAACCTCTAGGGCTAACACTAGGGTTCTAACCACTAGGGCTAAAATGAACTACTAGGGCTAACAATAGGGTTCTAACCACTAGGGCTAACACTAGGGTTCTAACCACTAAGGCTTAAACTAACCACTAGGGTTAACACTAGGGTTCTAACCACTAGGGCTTACACTAACCACTAGGGCTAAAACTAGGGTTCTAACCACTAGGTGTAACCCTAAGGTTCTAACCACTAGGGCTTACACAAACCACTAGGGCTAACAATAGGGTTATAACCATTAGGTTTAACACTAAGGTTCTAACCACTAGGGCATACACTAACAACTAGGGCTAACACTAGGGTTTTAACCACTAGAGCTAACACTAGGGTTCTAACCACTAGGGCTGACACTAACCCCTAGGGCTAACACTAGGGTTCTAACCACTAAGGCTAACACCAAGGTTCTAACCGCTAGAGCTAACACCAGGATTCTAAACACTAGGGCTAACACTAAACACTAGGGCTAACAGTAGGGTTCTAACCACTAAGCCTAACACTAACCACTAGGGCTAACACTAACCCCTAGGGCTAACACTAGGGTTCTAACCACTAAGGCTAACACTAACCACTAGGGCTAACACTAACCCCTAGGGCTAACACTAGGGTTCTAACCACTAGGGCTAACACTAGGGTTCTAACCACTAAGGCTAACACTAGGGTTATAACCACTAAGGCTAACACTAACCACTAGGGCTAACACTAACCCCTAGGGCTAACACTAGGGTTCTAACCACTAGGGCTAACACTAGGGTTCTAACCACTAAGGCTAACACTAGGGTTATGACCACTAAGGCTAACACTAACCACTGGGGCTAACACTAGGGTTATAAACAGTAGGGCTAACACTAACTACTAGGGCTTACAATAGGGTTCTAACCACTAGGGCTAACACTAGGGTTCTAGACAATAAGGCTAAAACTAACCACTAGGGTTAACACTAGGGTTCTAACCACTAGGGCTAACACTAACCACTAGGGCTAACACCAGGGTTCTAACCACCAGGGCTAACACTAGGGTTCTAACCACTAGGGTTAACACTAACCACTAGGGTTAACACAAGGGTTCTAATCACTAGGGCTAACACTAACCACTAGGGATAACACTAGGGTTCTAACCACTAGGTGTAACCCTAAGGTTCTAACCACTAGGGCTAACACTAACCACTAGGGATAACACTAGGGTTCTAACCACTAGGTGTAACCCTAAGGTTCTAACCACTAGGGCTTACACAAACCACTAGGGCTAACAATAGGGTTATAACCATTAGGTTTAACACTAAGGTTCTAACCACTAGGGCATACACTAACAACTAGGGCTAACACTAGGGTTCTAACCACTAGAGCTAACACTAGGGTTCTAACCACTAGGGCTAACACTAACCCCTAGGGCTAACACTAGGGTTCTAACCACTAAGGCTAACACCAAGGTTCTAACCGCTAGAGCTAACACCAGGATTCTAAACACTAGGGCTAACACTAAACACTAGGGCTAACAGTAGGGTTCTAACCACTAAGCCTAACACTAACCACTAGGGCTAACACTAGGGTTCTAACCACTAAGGCTAACACTAACCACTAGGGCTAACACTAACCCCTAGGGCTAACACTAGGGTTCTAACCACTAAGGCTAACACTAGGGTTATAACCACTAGGGCTAACACTAACCCCTAGGGCTAACACTAGGGTTCTAACCACTAGGGCTAACACTAGGGTTATGACCACTAAGGCTAACACTAACCTCTAGGGCTAACACTAGGGTTCTAACCACTAGGGCTAACACTAACTACTGGGGCTTACAATAGGGTTCTAACCACTCGGGCTAACACTAGGGTTCTAACCACTAGGGCTGTTTTCTTTCGGCTCGGACCGAGCCTGGGGCTCGAGGGGGACAGGACAGTGGCCAAGCAGGACACACTGCAGCTACTATTGCTGCTCACTCTCTCTGGTGCCACTAATCATATCTGGTTAAAGCCCACCTGAGTCTGTCCAACTTGAATTGAAACACAGTTCTGATAGGGAGTGTAAGGTATAACTAAATCTAAAACCTGCTACAACAAGCTTGCCCTTGGTCCCTGGATTGTGGTTGTTTCAGCAACTGTTTTGCCTGTGTGAGATGTTTGAGGCCAGGCTTTAAAATTGTTGACAGCTGTCCACTAAGGCATCAACATGCACACTGCCATGCCGCTGGTCCACACACACACCTGAAAAACCCCACACGTTGGCTGTGTTGTTTTTCCTCTCCCCTTACCAGAGCCCTCTCTCCTGGGCCGGTGCTCACATAAACTGTGAGTTGATAACACCACTGGCAGAGGGAGGTAGGCCCCGTTCCCAATGTTGATTAATGTGTGACTAGCAGCCAGATGGAACAATAAAAATAAAGGGAAATAAGCCAGGGAAGAGCATTCGATCGGGACCCAAACAAAACAGGCAGCGCAGCGCGAGGCACAAAACAAGCAATCCAACAGGGGGTTAGCTGCCTCTACACTCCAATGCGTCCAGACACACACACACACACACACACACACACACACACACACACACACACACACACACACACACACACACACACACACACACACACACACACACACACACACACACACACACAATCTTTCTCTCACACACAAGGCAGTCTTGCTGGCTGGCTGGCTGGCTGGGGGTCTAGTGGAGTGAATGAGGTCATCAGAAAGCGACGTAAAGCATTGTTGGCAGAGATGTCCTCTCTGAGGCCAGATCACCCCCAACTGTACACGTACAAACACACACACGCATGTGCATGCATGCACGCACACACGCTGCCCCTCACCATTCCGTTCATCATATAATACTCCACCTTTAACGGCTCTTCATGCAGAGGGACTGCAAACAACCTGCTTTGTCTTATCTCTCACTGTTAGCAGGGAAGGCTAACAAATATGCCCACCGTCACCGTCTCTCTCTCTCTCCTCTCCATCTTTACTCTCCTCTCCGTCCTTCAAGCCCGCCAATCCTACCCTGTCTAAAATCCTGGGCTCCCCTGATCTTTAATAACCACTTGCGTCCACCCAGTTCACACACACAGACACAGACACAGACACACACACACACAATCCCATTTGAGCGGCATGGCCGGTAGATAGCAGCCTTCGGCTCTCCCAGCTCCATTATCACTGCGTGGCACGCCTCTGGGGTTGGAGAGAGAGACGAGAGGGGGAGAAAGAGAGAAAGGGAGAGACAGAGAGATGAGACAAGGAAATAAGAGAAGAATGAGAGAGAGGGGAGACAACTGAAACAGTGAGTGGGGGGAAAACAGTACTTATTTTGTAATTTTTTTCTCCCCCAATGGCTCAACTATTCTCAGGGGATAAGGGACAAGGTATAGTGGTGCTGGCGACTGGGGGGGTGTAGGTGGAGTGTGAGAGGTGATGGGGGCTGGTGTAAGGGTGTTGTCGCTGGGGTTCATCAGAAGGAGGTGTTGGGGTGGTGGGGGTGTCAAGGTGCAATGGAGCAGATAGCCAAGCTCTATGCATACTAAACACACCGGCGGCAAGAGGGGGTGAGTTGGGGGTGAGAAGGGGCCGAGGAGAGGGAGGAGGGGGTACACAGCGCTCCGGGGCCCTGCCTTATCATACCTCTCGGCACGATTTATCAGATTACACCATCCAGCAGGGAGAGAGAGATGAAAAAGGGATGAAAGTAAAGGAGGCAGAAATGTATCCTTTCTGATATATTCCTTAGTCTGGTAGAAGTCCAACTTAAAATGCTCAACTACGTCTTATCTTATTTATTTAGTTTATTTTGTAACGTTTGCTTTCTTCCTATTTTTCCCCCGTCCTGAAGGCTACCCAGACATGTGTCTGTGTTTATGGTTGTGTGTGTGTGTGTGTGTGTGTGTGTGTGTGTGTGTGTGTGTGTGCATGGGGACATCCTTGCGGAGTGAGGGCCCTAGGGAGAAGCCCCAGCCTGAAGCCTCATGATGATGATGGATGCAGGAAGGACACGCCCCAGCCGCCCAGCAAAATTAAAAGCCTATTTTGTAAAGTTGTAAAGAGAACAGAATGGTTGAGGGGGAGAGGGACACCCGGACCCCCCCCACCCCTCTCTGTCACAGCCGGGGCTCTGTTTAGTGTCGTTAGTATCATCAACTCCTCAGAGAACGATGGACAGGGGAGGACTGTTACATGCCTTTCACTCACACACACCCCTATAGAGTAAGATGGTCTCATTGGAACATCTGGGTTTGTGTTTGAGTTGGGTGGCAATACAGCTGATTTCAACTGACAGTATGAGGCAGTATCATAAAAGAAATTAGGTCATAAGAAAAGAGAAAAAAAATCTGAGACGGCCTAACACCACAAACAAATACAGTATGTCCTGATATTGATCTCTCCTACTATCTTTTGAAAGATTGCTAGGTTTAAACAAAAACAACAAAAAACAAAGTAAATGTATTATTATAAATGAAGTTCAATTCAACCCAGAAATGTTATTCGCTATTATGTGGTTGTTCCCCTAAGTGAATCTAAACATAACACAGACAGCTCTATAAGTCATTGTGGACAGCCATACAGTATGTCGACACCCCATGACCAAGGAGTCCCAGCTAGTCAGACATTTACTTGTTTGTATATTATTTATCCTCAATGTGAATTGAATTGACCAAGCATCCCCAGGAAACTATCCCCATGCCCCCCTGCATTGCCAAGGCAGGGTGGACTGTTCCCCTTCCCTCCCTCCTCTATGGCTCTCTCCCTCCCCTCCCCTCCCCTCCTCACCCTCCCTCCTGTCCTCATCCTGTTGGGTTGTTGGCAACAAGAGGAGATGGGAGTGACAGCCCACCCTGAGTAGGTCCAGCCAAACAAGGAGGTGACAGCCCACCCTGAGTAGGTCCAGCCAAACAGGGAGGTGACAGCCCACCCTGAGTAGGTTCAGCCAAACAGGGAGGTGACAGCCCACCCTGAGTAGGTCCAGCCAAACAAGGAGGTGACAGCCCACCCTGAGTAGGTCTAGCCAAACAAGGAGGTGACAGCCCACCCTGAGTAGGTCCAGCCAAACAGGGAGGTGACAGCCCACCCTGAGTAGGTCCAGCCAAACAGGGAGTGACAGCCCACCCTGAGTAGGTCCAGCCAAACAGGGAGTGACAGCCCACCCTGAGTAGGTTCAGCCAAACAGGGAGGTGACAGCCCACCCTGAGTAGGTCCAGCCAAACAGGGAGGTGACAGCCCACCCTGAGTAGGTCCAGCCAAACAGGGAGTGACAGCCCACCCTGAGTAGGTCCAGCCAAACAAGGAGGTGACAGCCCACCCTGAGTAGGTACAGCCAAACAGGGAGTGACAGCCCACCCTGAGTAGGTCCAGCCAAACAGGGAGTGACAGCCCACCCTGAGTAGGTCCAGCCAAACAGGGAGGTGACAGCCCACCCTGAGTAGGTCCAGCCAAACAGGGAGTGACAGCCCACCCTGAGTAGGTCCAGCCAAACAGGGAGTGACAGCCCACCCTGAGTAGGTCCAGCCAAACAGGGAGGCAGACACACACACACACACACACACACACACACACACACACACACACACACACACACACACACACACACACACGAGGTCAGGCCTGTGTCAAGTGGGGTGTGGAGGCCAGCTGAGACACCCTGCCTGCACATTGTGCTAATTTGTGCAGCCAGTGCAGGGAGGGATGCAGGGACGGATAGAAATATGGAGGAAGGGAGGGATGGATAGAAGGAGGGAATTAGGGAAAGAGGGAGAGAAAAATAGAGGGAGGGAAGGGAAGCCACAGCAGGCTGGATTAGTGGGGGTGGTGAGGACAGTGATGGAGAGATTGAAGGAGAGTGGGAAGATGGATGAAATAGGGAAGATTGGAGGAAGGGGAGAGCAGGCAGTATCGAGTGTGCTGCGTCTGGGGTACGAGACGTGCTGAAGGGTATGGGACGGCATATGGCGCTGAGCTGAAAGAGGGTCTGGGTGTTGAGACGGTGGGAACCTGTGGCGCGCTTTGCTCTGGGCATCAAACGTTCACACAACATTCATGGCAACCAGTCTCCTCCATCTGTGGTGGCCCGTATGCCAGTTAAGAGTCCATGACCAAAGGCCAACGCTAAATCTACAACTTCACAGTAGAACAACACTTCCACATGTCAAATAATAGGCTGCAAAAGGGGGTACTTTCTATGATGTGCTAGAATTGGGGTTGAGGCTGCGGTTAATGTTCCTGCTGAACTAAGTAGAACACTTTACCATCATAGGAATATTCCTGTGACGCTTATGTCATCTTCATCACCATCATCATCACCGTCTGTCATGACTGCCCAGTCTTGTCACTGGTTCTGTCATCACCTTCTCCACAGCTGCACCCGGTGGCTTTAGTTTAAGGTTGAAGCAATTGCTTACACACACACACACACACACACACACACACACACACACACACACACACACACACACACACACACACACACACACACACAATCCTATTAGTCTCTATACACACCACTTCTATCACTCGACTCCCTCAACACATGCCCCTCCCACCCCCTGCAATCAGCATGTTTACAGAGAGCTCCTAACCCTGACTGAGCCATGTGAATGCAGTGTGTGTGTGTGTGTGTGTGTGTGTGTGTGTGTGCGTGCATGTGTGCGTGTGTGTGTGCATGTGTGCGTGTGTGTGTGCGTGATTGTACTGTCACAATCATCTTCAGCTGGTGGGTAACAGAAGCAGCTCTTGTCCTGGTCAGTAATGATCTGTGTGTGAGCTGATAAATATTAAACAAGCAGCCAGGGGAAATATTACAACAAGCTACCAGGGGGAAATATTACAACAAGCTGCCAGGGGGAAATATTACAACAAGCTGCCAGGGGGAAATATTACAACAAGCTGCCAGGGAGAAATATTACAACAAGCAGCAAGGGGGAAATATTACAACAAGCTGCCAGGGAGAAATATTACAACAAGCTGCCAGGGAGAAATATTACAACAAGCTGCCAGGGAGAAATATTACAACAAGCTGCCAGGGAGAAATATTACAACAAGCTGCCAGGGGGAAATATTACAACAAGCTGCCAGGGAGAAATATTACAACAAGCTGCCAGGGAGAAATATTACAACAAGCTGCCAGGGAGAAATATTACAACAAGCTGCCAGGGAGAAATATTACAACAAGCTGCCAGGAGGAAATATTACAACAAGCTGCCAGGGGGAAATATTACAACAAGCTGCCAGGGAGAAATATTACAACAAGCTGCCAGGGGGAAATATTACAACAAGCTGCCAGGGAGAAATATTACAACAAGCTGCCAGGGAGAAATATTGCAACAAGCTGCCAGGGGGAAATGTTACAACAAGCTGCCAGGGGGAAATATTACAACAAGTTGCCAGGGAGAAATATTGCAACAAGCTGCCAGGGGGAAATGTTACAACAAGCTGCCAGGGGGAAATGTTACAACAAGCTGCCAGGGGGAAATATTACAACAAGCTGCCAGGAGGAAAATATTACAACAAGCTGCCTGTAACGATCTGAGTGTAGTGGGTGAGGAGTCAAGCGCAGGAAGCAGAGAGTTCAGGTGATTGCTATTTTAATGCACCGACAAACGGCGAACATAAGCCAACCCTCACGAACACACAGGGCGTAATGAACAAACAAATGCCCCCAAACAGGGGGACTTAAAACGTTCCAGGGAAAACCCTCAAAATAGGAAAAACACAAAACCCATAGACGTGCACACAAGTACACTAAACAGATGGTCACAATAATTAATCCCGCACAAGGAACTCTGCGGGCCGACTGACTAATAAAGCCTACTACCTAATTCAAAACAGGTGCACTCAATCAACACATAAGGAGGGGGAGGAAATAATCAGTAGCAGCTAGTAGGCCGGCGACGACCGCCGAGCGCCACCCGAACGGGAAGGGGAGTGTCCTTCGGTCGGAGTCGTGACAGTACCCCCCCCCTGACGCGTGGCCCCCGCAGCGCGCCGACACCGGCCTCGAGGTCGACCCGGAGGACGAGGCGCAGGGCGATCCGGATGGAGGCGATGGAAATCCCTCAACATTGACGGATCCAAAATGTCCCTGGTGGGTACCCAGCACCTCTCCTCCGGACCGTACCCCTCCCAGTCCACGAGGTACTGCAGGCCCCTCACCCGGCGTCTCGAGTCCAGAATGGCCCGTATCGTATACGCCGGGGACCCCTCGATGTCCAGAGGGGGAGGAGGGACCTCCAGTACCTCACCGTCCTGTAGGGGACCAGCTACCACCGGCCTGAGGAGAGACACATGAAACGAGGGGTTAATACGATAATAGGAAGGGAGTTGTAATCGATAACACACCTCGTTTATTCTCCTCAGGACTTTGAACGGCCCTACACACTGCGGCCCAAGCTTCCGGCAGGGCACGCGGAGGGGTAGGTTTCGGGTCGAGAGCCAGACCCTGTCCCCTGGTACAAACACGGGGGCCTCACTGCGGTGGTGGTCAGCACTCCTTTTCTGCCGTCCACTAGCCTGTTGAAGGGATTCCTGGACGGCCCTCCAGGTCTCTTTGGAGCGCTGCACCCATTCCTCCACCGCAGGAACCTCGGTCTGGCTCGGATGCCACGGTGCCAGGACCGGCTGGTACCCCAACACACACTGAAAGGGGGACACATTAGTAGAGGAGTGGCGTAGTGAGTTCTGGGCCATTTCAGCCCAGGGGATGTATCTCGCCCACTCCCCTGGCCGGTCCTGGCAGTACGACGGCAGAAACCTACCCACCTCCTGGTTTACTCTCTCCACCTGCCCATTACTTTCGGGGTGATAACCGGAGGTCAGGCTGACCGAGACCCCCAGACGCTCCATGAACGCCCTCCATACTCGGGACGTGAACTGGGGGCCCCGATCAGAAACGATGTCCTCCGGAACCCCGTAGTGCCGGAAGACGTGGGTGAATAATGCCTCCGCAGTCTGTAGGGCTGTTGGGATACCGGGCAACAGGAGGAGACGGCAGGACTTAGAGAACCGATCCACAATCACCAGAACCGTGGTGTTGCCCTGAGACGGGGGAAGGTCGGTCAGGAAATCTACGGATAGATGTGACCATGGCCGTTGTGGAACGGGGAGGGGTTGTAACTTCCCTCTAGGAAGGTGCCTAGGAGCCTTACTCTGGGTGCATACCGAACAGGAGGAGACATAAACCTTAACGTCCCTAGCCAAGGTAGGCCACCAATACCTCCCCCGAAGGCTCCCCACTGTCCTCCTCACCCCAGGGTGACCCGAGGAGGGTAGGACGTGAGCCCACCGAATCAGTTGGTCCCGAACACCAAGCGGCACGTACCTCCGCCCCGCCGGACACTGAGGAGGCGCGGGTTCAGCCCGTAACGCCCGCTCGATGTCCGAGTCCACCTCCCATACCACCGGTGCCATCAGCTTTGAGGCCGGAAGGATGGGAGTAGGTTCGGCGGACCTATCCTCCGTGTCGTAAAGGCGGGACAGTGCGTCCGCCTTCACGTTCCGGGAGCCCGGTCTTTATGATAAAGTGAACCGGAATCGAGTGAAAAACATGGCCCACCTTGCCTGCCGCGGGTTCAGTCTCCTAGCTGCCCGAATATACTCCAGATTTTGGTGGTCGGTCCAGATGAGAAAGGGGTGCTTAGCCCCCTCAAGCCAGTGTCTTCACACCTTCAGAGCCCTGACCACCGCTAACAACTCCCGGTCCCCCACATCATAGTTACGCTCCGCTGGGCTGAGCTTACTCGAGAAGAAAGCGCAGGGGCAGAGTTTTGGTGGCGTACCCGAGCGCTGTGATAGCACGGCACCCACCCCAGCCTCGGACGCGTCCACCTCCACTATGAATGCTAGAGAGGGGTCCGGATGCGCCAACACGGGTGCATCCGTGAACAGCGCCCTCAACCTGTTGAAAGCTCTGTCCGCCTCTGCCGACCATCGCAACCGCACCGGGCCCCCCTTTAGCAGTGAGGTAATTGGAGCCGCTACCTGGCCAAAACCCCGGATAAACCTCCGGTAGTAGTTGGCAAAACCCAAAAACCGCTGCACCTCTTTTACCGCGGTTGGAGTCGGCCAATTACGCACGGCCTTACTGCGGTCACCCTCCATCTCCACCCCCGAGGTGGAAATGTGATAACCCAGAAAGGAGACGGCTCGTTTGGAGAACACACACTTCTCAGCCTTGACGTATAGGTCATGCTCCAGCAGTCTACCAAGCACCTTGCGTACCAGAGACACATGCGCGGCGTGAGTGGCTGAGTAGATCAGAATGTCATCGATATAAACAACCACTCCCTGCCCGTGCAGGTCCCTGAAAATATCGTCTACAAAGGATTGAAAAATGGCTGGAGCATTTTTTAACCCATACGGCATGACGCAGTGCTCATAGTGGCCCGATGTGGTACTAAATGCGGTTTTCCACTCGTCTCCCTTCCGAATACGCACCAGGCTATACGCGCTCCTGAGATCCAATTTTGTGAAGAACTGCGCTCCCTGAAAGGATTCCACTGCCATAGCAATGAGAGGTAGTGGGTAGCTGAACCCCACTGTGATGGCATTTAGACCTCTATAATCAATACACGGACGCAATCCTCCCTCCTTCTTCTTCACAAAAAAGAAACTTGAGGAGACGGGTGAAATGGAGGACCGAATGTACCCCTGTCCCAGAGACTCCGTGATATATGTCTCCATAGCCAACGTCTCCTCTTGGGACAATGGGTACACGTGACTCTTGGGAAGCGCAGCGTTACCCTGGAGATCTATCGCACAATCCCTTCCCGGTCGATGTGGTGGTAATTTAGTCGCCTTCTTTTTACTAAAAGCGATTGCCAAATCGGCATACTCGGGGGGAATGCACACTGTGGGACCCTGGTCTGGACTTTCCACCGAGGTGGCACCGACGGAAACTCCCAGACACCTTCCAGAACACTCCTCTGACCACCCCTGGAGAACCCCCTGTTTCCACAAAATTTTAGGATTGTGCCGGGCCAGCCAGGGAATCCCTAACACCACTGGAAACGCAGGCGAATCAATAATATAGAGACTGATACGCTCCCTATGATTCCCCTGCGTTACCATGTCCAGTGGGATCGTGGTCTCCCTGACCACCCCTGACCCTAATGGCCGGCTATCTAGGGAGTGCACGGGAAAGGGAGAATCTATCGGCACAAGCGGAACACCTAATTTAATAGCAAGTCCGCGATCCATAAAGTTCCCAGCTGCGCCTGAATCGACTAGCGCCCTATGCTGGGAAGAGGGAAAAAATTTAAGAAAAAAAAAACAAGACAAACATGTGACCAACAGGGGGTTCTGGGTGAGTTTGGTGCTGACTCACCTGGGGTGATCGAGAAATGTTCCGCCTGCCATCTCGACTCCCAGACGGACCCCCCCAGCACCGATCGGCCGTGTGTCCTCTCCGACCACAGTTGGTGCAGAGGGAGCCTCCTCCTCCGGTACCCCTCGGCAAAGCCCCTCCCAACTCCATCGGAACAGGAGTGGAGGTGCTGGGTGGTGGAACACACAGGACCCTCTCTGAACGCCCGCGGGCAGCCAGCAGATTGTCCAGTCGGATGGACATGTCAATTAGCTCATCCAAGGAAAGAGCGGTGTCCCGACACGCTAGCTCCCTGCGGACGTCCTCCCGGAGACTACACCTGTAGTGGTTGATAAGGGCCCTGTCGTTCCACCCGGATCCTGCTGCCAAGGTACGGAACTCCAACGCGTAATCCTGGGCGCTCCTCTTCTCCTGCCGGAGATGGAATAGTCGTTCTCCCGCCGCTCGGCCATCTGGAGGATGGTCAAACACGGCGCGGAAGCGGCGAGAAAACTCGGGGTAGTGCTCCTTAGCTGAGTCTGGGCCATTCCAAACTGCATTTGCCCACTCCAGAGCACGACCCGTGAGGCAGGAGATGAGGACATTCACCCTCTCCGCTCCCGAGGGAGTAGGTCTGACGGTGGCCAGGTACAGTTCTAACTGGAGTAAGAACCCCTGGCACCCTGCTGCCGCTCCATCATAGACCCTCGGGAGCGTAAGACGGAGGGTGCTGGAGTCGGGAGATGGGGAGTCCTAAGGAGGGGGGGCCGAAGGTGGAGAGGGGAGACTGCTTCTCTCCCATCGGTCCATTCTCTCCATCACCAGATCCATCGCCGTTCCGATCCGATGGAGAACGGTGGTGTGATGTAGAACCCTCTCTTCCATCGATGGGAGGGGAGTGGCTGTTGCTCCTGCTGACTCCATTCCTCAGTGGTGCGGGATTCTGTAATGATCTGAGTGTAGTGGGTGAGGAGTCAAGCGCAGGAAGCAGAGAGTTCAGGTGAGTGCTATTTTAATGCACCGACAAACGGTGAACATAAGCCAACCCTCACGAACACACAGGGCGTAATGAACAAACAAATGCCCCCAAACAGGGGGACTTAACATGACATGATGACTCCTTGCTGTCCCCAGTCCACCTGGCCATGCTGCTGTTCCAGTTTCAACTGACCTGAGCCCTAGGACCATGCCCCAGGACTACCTGACATGATGACTCCTTGCTGTCCCCAGTCCACCTGGCCATGCTGCTGCTCCAGTTTCAACTTCCACTTGACTGTGCTGCTGCTCCAGTTTCAACTGTTCTGCCTTATTATTATTCAACCATGCTGGTCATTTATGAACATTTGAACATCTTGGCCATGTTCTGTTATAATCTCCACCCGGCACAGCCAGAAGAGGACTGGCCACCCCACATAGCCTGGTTCCTCTCTAGGTTTCTTCCTAGGTTTTGGCCTTTCTAGGGAGTTTTTCCTAGCCACCGTGCTTCTACACCTGCATTGCTTGCTGTTTGGGGTTTTAGGCTGGGTTTCTGTACAGCACTTTGAGATATCAGCTGATGTACGAAGGGCTATATAAATAAATTTGATTTGATTTGATTTGACTTAAAACGGTCCAGGGAAAACCTTCAAAATGGGAAAAACACAAAACCCATAGACGTGCACACAAGTACACTAAACAGATGGTCACAATAATTAATCCCGCACAAGGAACTCTGCGGGCCGACTGACTAATAAAGCCTACTACCTAATTCAAAACAGGTGCACTCAATCAACACATAAGGAGGGGGAGGAAATAGTAGCAGCTAGTAGGCCGGCGACGACGACCGCCGAGCGCCACCCGAACGGGAAGGGGAGTGTCCTTCGGTCGGAGTCGTGACACTGCCAGGGAGAAATATTACAACAAGCTGCCAGGGGGAAATATTACAACAAGCAGTCAGGGGGAAATATTACAACAAGCAGCCAGGGGGGAATATTACAACAAGCAGCCAGGGGCAAATATTACAACAAGCTGCCAGGGAGAAATATTACAACAAGCAGCCAGGGGGAAATATTACAACAAGCAGCCAGGGGGAAATATTACAACAAGCAGCCAGGGGGAAATATTACAACAAGCAGCCAGGGGGAAATATTACAACAAGCAGCCATGGGGAAATATTACAACAAGCAGCCAGGGGGAAATATTACAACAAGCAGCCAGGGGGAAATATTACAACAAGCAGCCAGGGGGAAATATTACAACAAGCAGCCAGGGGGAAATATTACAACAAGCAGCCAGGGGAAAATATTACAACAAGCAGCCAGGGGAAAATATTACAACAAGCAGCCAGGGGGAATATTACAACAAGCTGCCAGGGGAATATTACAACAAGCAGCCAGGGGGAATATTACAACAAGCAGCCAGGGGGAATATTACAACAAGCTGCCAGGGGGAAATATTACAACAAGCAGCCAGGGGAAATATTACAACAAGCTGCCAGGGGAAATATTATGACAAGCAGCCAGGGGAAATATTACAACAAGCTGCCAGGGGAAATATTACGACAAGCTGCCAGGGGAAATATTACGACAAGCAGCCAGGGGGAAATATTACAACAAGCTGCCAGGGGGAAGCGAAAATCATATAGAGACAATATCTGGATTAGATTACTGCAGAACACTCTGTGTGTTGCAGGTCTGGAACAGACGTGAGGGGTGTGTAGTGTAGTTAAGAGGAGGATATGGGGATGGGTGTAAATGGGGGGATGTATGTACAGTTGAAGTCAGAAGTTTACATACACCTAAGCCAAATACATTTAAACTCAGTTTTTCACAATTCCTGACATTTAATCCTTGTAAAAATTCCCTGTCTTAAATCAGTTAGGATCACCACTTTATTTATTATTATTATTTCCTTCATCACATTCCCAGTGAGTCAGAAGTTTACAAACACTCAATTAGTATTTGGTAGAATTGCCTTTAAATTTTTTAACTTGGGTCAAATGTTTTGGGTAGCCTTCCCTAAGCTTCCCACAAAAGTTGGGTGAATTTTGTCCCATTCCTTCTGACAGAGCTGGTGTAACCGAGTCAGGTTTGTAGGCCTCTTTGCTCGCACACGCTTTTTCAGTTCTGCCCACAAATTTTCTATGGGATTGTGGTCAGGGCTTTGTGATGGCCACTCCAATACCTTGACTTTGTTGTCCTTAAGCCATTTTGCCTCAACTTTGGTGTAACGGCTGTTGTGGGAAGAAGTTGAGGACCAAGGTGCAGCGTGGTAAGTGTTCATCATTTTAATGGAAAACTGAACACTATCAAACAAGCAACAAAAGAACAACCAAAACAGCTCCGTCAGGTGCAAAACACACTAAACAGAAAATAACTACCCACAACCCATAGTGGGAAAACAGGCTGCCTAAGTATGGTTCTCAATCAGAGACAACGATTGTCAGCTGCCTCTGATTGGGAACCATACCTGGCCAAAACCAGAAATACAAAACAGAACAAAAACATTGAAAAAAGAACATAGAACTCCCCCCCTAGTCACACCCTGGCCTAACCAAAATAGAGAATAAAAAGCCTCTCTATGGCCAGGGCGTGACATTTGGAAGTATGCTTGGGGTCATTGTCCATTTGGAAGACCCATTTGCAACCCAGCTTTAACTTCCTGACTGATGTCTTGAGATGTTGCTTCAATATATCCACGTAATTTTCCTACCTCATAATTCCATATTTTTTAAGTGCACCAGTCGCTCCTGCAGCAAAGCACCCCCACAATATGATGCTGCGACCCCCGTTCTTCATGGTTGGGATGGTGTTCTTTGGCTTGCAAGCCTCCCCCTTTTTCCTCCAAGCATAACAATGGTCATTATGGCCAAAGAGTTATATTTTTGTTTCATCAAACCAGTGGACATTTCTCCAAAAAGTACGATCTTTGTCCCCATGTGCAGTTGCAAACCGTAGTCTGGCTTTTTTAGGGCGGTTTTGGAGCAGTGGCTTCTTCCTTGCTGAGCAGCCTTTCAGGTTATGTCAATATAGGACTCGCTTTACTGTGGATATAGATACTTTTGTACCTGTTTCTTCCAGCATCTTCACAAGGTCCTTTGCTGCTGTTCTGGGATTGATTTGCACTTTTCACACCGAAGTATGTTAATCTCTAGGAGAGAGAACGCATCTCCTTCCTGAGCGGTAGAACGGCTGCATGGTCCCATGGTGTTTATACTTGCGTACTATTGTTTGTACAGATGAAAGTGGTACCTTCAGGCATTTGGAGATTGCTCCCAAGGATGAAGCAGACTTGTGGAGTTTGTTTTCTGAGGTCTTGGGTGATTTCTTTTGAATTTCCCATGATGTCAAGCAAAGAGGCACTGAGTTTGAAGGTAGGCCTTGAAATACATTCACAGGTACACCTCCAATTGACTCAAATGATGTCAATTAGCCTATCAGAATCTTCTAAAGCCATGACATCATTTTCTGGAATTTTCCAAGCTGTTTAAAGGCACAGTCAACTTAGTGTATGTAAACTTCTGACTCACTGGAATTGTGATACAGTGAATTATAAGTGAAATAATCTGTCTGTAAACAATTGTTGGGAAAATTACTTGTGTCATGCACAAAGTAGTTGTCTTAATTAACCGACTTGCCAAAACTAGAGTTTGTTAACAAGAAATTTGTGGAGTGGTTGAAAAACTAGTTTGAATTAATCCAACCTTAGTGTATGTAAGCTTTTGACTTCAACTGTGTGTGTGTGTGTGTGTGTCCCATATATGTGTGTGCTTGTGAATGTATTTCAAAGTGAAGAGGTACCAGAGACCCAGACAGACATCCTAGGGAGGAGGGGTAGCTACCCACCCGACTGCCCCTCTATTTGTTTTGGCCCAGCCCACCAGAGCCCAAACTGGGCCTTGTGTCACCAACAGATGGGCTCCTCACAAAGGACCCCTCACCTCACCAAGCTGGTCTCCTACATGCCTGATTAAATCCTAATACCAAAGTTAGAATTGATACAGTGGCTCTATGGTGATTCAATTAGTGCAGCGGTCATAGAGGAGCAAAGCAACCACAAAGAAACGGCTCTGCTAGTTAGAAAGTCATTTTCCTAGACTCATTATGGCATTGCACACGTGGAGGCCCGGAAAATGATGGACTCATGTGTCTTTGCTTAATATCCTCTGGGGCCGTGTTGGAGGTAGCTTTTTTTCTCTGAGGCTGGATGTCACAGTCGACAAAATCACAGAGATTTGATGGATTTGAGTGGTGCCAGGCAACCGATGTGCTGGGGGTAATGGTGATCTGAGAGCACCGCCAAGAGCAGACCTGGAGTTCAGCTGGATAGAAACATGGAGGGTTAGACCCATACAGAGGCCGTCTGTGATTAAGAATAAATAAGCCAATAAATATCCAATCAGGAGAAAAATATGTGACTAAAGAGCATTTGCGGCGTTTGAGAGGTACAGATCACACAGGGGCTATGTGGTAATGAGGCATGAGGAGGGAAACACAGCGCAAGGAAGTCTTCTTATACAATCAGGGATAAACAAAAAAATACAAAAAAAGGTACCCTACATTTATTTATTGAACCTTTATTTAACTAGGCAAGTCAGTTAAGAACAAATTCTTATTTACAATGAGGCAAAAGGCCCCTGGGATTAAACATTTGAAAAAATGAATACAAATATAGGACAAAGCACACAACACTAGATAAGGAGAGACCTAAGACAACAACATATCATGGCAGCAACACATGACAACACAACATGGTAGCAACACAACATAACAACAACATGGTAGCATCACAACATGGCAGCAGCACAACATGGTAGCAGCACAAAACATGGTACAAACATTATTGGGCACAGACAACAGCACAAAGGGCAAGCAGGTAGAGACAACAATACACCATGCAAAGCAGCCACAACTGTCAATACGAGTGTCCATGATGAATGATGCACACATTTATTTTACTGAACTATAGCATTATTTTTGTATAAATTATTGTAAAATGTGGATAAATTCATGAGAGTCCCAACTCATTGCATTTATTAGCATGTCTGTACAGCCTACAAATGCATATTGAAATGCACAGTATATCAATATACACATTATACACAGAGTGTAGAAAACATTAAGAACACCTTCCTAATATTGAGTTGCATCTACAAGGTGTCGAAAGAGTTCCACAGGGATGCTGGCCCATGTTGACTCCAATGCTTCCCACAATTGTGTCCAGTTGGCTGGATGTCCTTTGGGTGGTGGACCATTCTTGATACACACAGGAAACTGTTGAGTGTAAAAAACCCAGCGATGTTGTAGTTCTTCACACAAACCAGTGCGCCTGGCACCTACTACCATACCCCGTTCAAAGGCACTCTTTTGTCTTGCCCATTCATCCTCTGAATGGCACACATACGCAATCTATGTCTACATTTTCTCAAGGCTTAAAAGTCTGGTCATCTGGTGCTCTCATGCATGCTTCAGTGTTGCTTGCCTTCAAGTGAGCATAAAGGCATTTAGCTCGTCTGGTAGGTTCGCATCACTGGGCAGTTCGCGGCAGGGTTTCTCATTTTTAGTCCATAATAGTTTTCAAGCCCTGCCACATCCAACGAGTTTCAGAGCCGGTGTAGTAGGATTCAATCATAATCCTGTATTGGCGCTATGCCTGTTTGATGGTTCGTCTGAGAGCGTAGAGGGATTTCTTATAAGCGTCCGGATTAGTGTCCCGCTCCTTGAAAGCGGCAGCTCTAGCCTTTAGCTTGATGCAGATGTTGCCTGTAATCCATGGTTTCTGGTTGGGATATGTATGTACAGCCACTGTGGGGACGACGTCATCGATGCACTTATTTTGATGAAGCCGATAACTGAGGTGGTGTATTCCTCAATGCCATTGGATGAATCCCGAAACATATTCCAGTCTGTGATAGAATAACAGTCCTGTAGCGTAGCATCTGCGTCATCTGACCACTTTCGTAATGTTTTGTACACTCAGTGTAAATACAAGTGTATTCACTTTCCCAGCGGCACAGCAGGGAGTAATCACGGAGGATTCTCTGTGTATGAATCAATAGGAGAAATGCAGCAGCAACCATGTACTGTAAGCATCCAGTGAGCAGGCATTAGTCAAGGGTACACTCCACACAAGGAATATTGATAGGGCCGATAAAACACGGATACAGTGAGATTTATGCTCTACACGACAAAAGGAGATTCTGCTGGCTGTGTCATTCTATCAGATGCATTAGGAAATATCCCTCGATGTTTTAGCCCTGTGAGGGAATAAGAAGAGGAGCGAGGGAAATATGTAGGTGGTGTATGATCAGGTATAAATGACCTAGTGCTTAATGCACATGACGTCTCCTCCCTGAGCTCTGACGTAGGGTTGCCACTGCTGATCAAGGCCATAGTTTTGGTTCACTAGTGGTTATGTGTAGGGCCCTGTGTTTTTGTTCACTAGTGGTTATGTGTAGGGCCCTGTGTTTTGGTTCACTAGTGGTTATGTGTAGGGCCCTGTGTTTTGGTTCACTAGTGGTTATGTGTAGGGCCCTGTGTTTTTGTTCACTAGTGGTTATGTGTAGGGCCCTGTGTTTTGGTTCACTAGTGGTTATGTGTAGGGCCCTGTGTTTTGGTTCACTAGTGGTTATTTGTAGGGCCCTGTGTTTTGGTTCACTAGTGGTTATGTGTAGGGCCCTGTGTTTTGGTTCACTAGTGGTTATGTGTAGGGCCCTGTGTTTTGGTTCACTAGTGGTTATGTGTAGGGCCCTGTGTTTTGGTTCACTAGTGGTTATGTGTAGGGCCCTGTGTTTTGGTTCACTAGTGGTTATGTGTAGGGCCCTGTGTTTTGGTTCACTAGTGGTTATGTGTAGGGCCCTGTGTTTTGGTTCACTAGTGGTTATGTGTAGGGCCCTGTGTTTTGGTTCACTAGTGGTTATGTGTAGGGCCCTGTGTTTTGGTTCACTAGTGGTTATGTGTAGGGCCCTGTGTTTTGGTTCACTAGTGGTTATGTGTAGGGCCCTGTGTTTTGGTTCACTAGTGGTTATGTGTAGGGCCTGTGTTTTGGTTGTTCTAGTTTGGTTGTTCTGTGTTCTAGTATGTAGTTGGGTTATCAGTCAGAGAACACACAGGCTGGCAGCTAGTTAACAAAACCTACAGTCTACACTGCTCATCTACGTAAAGGAGAGATAGATGGAAAAATCTTATCGACAGCGCTCTTTTGTTCATTTCTCTCTCTGTGTTCTCTCTCTTTCTCTCTCTCATCACTGTGTAAGTATATCCTGTCAAATAATTACCATATATTAAAATGTACTCATCTCTGAATAATTTCCCCATATGCATAATCTTATTTGGCTTCTTCCCTTGGAATGTAAGCAGGGTGAAGAAATAGTACAAGGTTTTACCTTCAGCAAGTTCATCTTCATTGATTGAATATCAGACTAATTTGAATGTGTTAACAAAGTGTGTGTGACACATAAGCAGACTGGGTGAACCGCTGCACACTAGCAAAATTACAATGGGACTTTCCTCAAAGCATCACTGTATTCTCAGTACAGGTATTTGACTCACAATCTTTTCAAAGAGTGTGTCAGTCTATGTGTGTGTGTGTGTGTGTGTGTGTGTGTGTGTGTGTGTGTGTGTGTGTGTGTGTGTGTGTGTGTGTGTGTGTGTGTGTGTGTGTGTGTGTGTGTGTGTGTGTGTGTGTGTGTGTGTGTGAGAGAGAGAGAGAGAGAGAGAGAGAGAGAGAGAGAGAGAGAGAGAGAGAGAGAGAGAGAGAGAGAGGTTAAACGCTTAGGCTCACATAATGACAGTGGGAGCACACCAAAGAGGCATCCATCTATGGGGCCTTTTGTGCTGCAGGGTGGAGCCAAGGTCAGCAGCTGAGCAAGGCCTCTTTGTGTTCGTGCTGCTGCGTGGGGGCAGGGTGTGTGTGTGTGTGTGGTAGAGAGAAATAGGGAACGAGAGAGGGGTGGGGGCTTCCATTAAAGCAACACAATGTGTGAGAGGTTTGTGTGTGTGTGTGTGTGTGTGTGTGTGTGTGTGTGTGTGTGTGTGTGTGTGTGTGTGTGTGTGTGTGTGTGTGTGTGTGTGTGTGTGTGTGTGTGATGGGGGCCACGTGTCCCAGTCAGGATTAACAATAGCCATTCTCCAGAAGAACAATGGTCATGGCTCCCTTAGCCTCCTTGTCCCTATAACCTTCCCTCCCCTCCACCACCTTTCCACCCCCCTGCCACCCTCCAAGGCCCAGCCGTCTGCTGGAGGCCTGGCCTCCCCTCCACCACCCTGCCACCCTCCAAGGTCCAGCAGTCTGCTGGAGGCCTGGCCTCCCCTTGACCTCACACCCCAGGTGCCCCAGGTGCTGAACCCTACAAAGATGTGAGTGATGTTGGTCATTCTACACCTGCTCTTACTCTGAAACCTCTCAAGCCTCTTCACAGCCCTGTTCCTGCATTATCTCCTCCTTACACACACAAACACAAACATACGTACAGTATACGTGTGTGTGTGTACAAACACACAGCAGGGCATCACTCTCAGAGGGCCTTTAAAGAAATGAGAGCAGCTCAAGTGGTAAAACAGTTTCCATTTGTCTTGAGGTAATATGAGCCAAATAGCATCCCCTCCTATTTCCTTTATCACTGTCAAGGCAATTCATAGGCCAAGGCCCCTGTTGCACACACACACACACACACACACACACACACACACACACACACACACACACACACACACACACACACACACACACGGACATACAGACAGACACACACACACACGGACACACACACATGGACACACACACTCCATAACTACCTCTCTTACCTCTCTTTCCTCCTGGAACCACAAGGTCCACCCTGGAAATATGAGAGCACTCAACTAAAGCTTTAGTCGCTGTATTGACCTGACCTAGATCATTGAATGGCTTAAGAAATATTGTCCTTTACCATACAGTACACAACCACTTACTGTCCTTTACCATACAGTACACAACCATTTACACATTACCCAAAACAACAATGAATTTCTGGAACAACATATCCTAGAAAGCGTGTTTATCTTGACCGCTGAATGCAGAACCCTTTTAAAAAAGTCAGTACTTTTTTGTGTTTGAAAAGATGAGAAATGTGTGTGGAAATGGGTATCCGTGTTTAAGTGTGTGGAACAGCGATAAGGGAGAGTGGGATCTGATAGGAAATGATAAAATACCTTGGTAATATCTTGGTGGATTTTTGTGGGTTTCACAGTGGAGGAGGGAGGATGTTATCGCTGTCTGGTGAGAAGAAGCCATGTTGTTTTCTTCCCCAGGATTCTTCCCTGAGGACTGACTGTGTTTGGGCCCCTGTCCCCCCTCCTCTCTCTGCTCTGTGCTGCTCAGGACTGGCCAAAACCATTTTTGAACCATTTTTCATCTCATCGATGGACACATTTATCAGTAGGGTATGGTGCTATTTTCTGTTGGATTATCTGCATTGCGTTATCTTCTTTCATTATCTGCTGGTGAAACCATATTACTCTGGGCAGCACAGCACATGTCATTATTACTAGCTTATCCTCCTCTAAAATATTGTACACAGGTATCGCAAGGGAGAAAAAAATGACTTGAGGACTGAAAAAATGGTAAACGGTTCTAGGAACATGGGAGATTAAAATGATGTGTTTTTATTATTTGGTTTGATTACAAAATGTAATACAAAAATATTTGGTTGTCTTTTGTTTTAAGTTTGGACATTGTTATTGTGGAATGTTGTAGTTTTTGGTTGTATGTTGGTTGTTGAATGGTTGCTATGTGGTAGATCTGGTTATATGTGGTAGTCAGGCAGGGTGTGCGTGTATAAGGCCTGGTGTGACCCTGATCACTGCTCTGCTATTTTCCTGTCTCATTAGAATATATTAATTGGGCCATCTGTAAGCCATTTATCTCTTCCAAAAGGCCATTACAACAGATCTCCCCTCCCTCGGACCCAACCCCCTTGACTGTGTCTCAGACAGCATACATGTTTATGGTCTGTAAATAAGTAAAACATTTTTGCTTTTTTTAAAATCTCACTTTTAGTTGAAAATGGTTAAGAATTTACAACAAAATAATTCAATCAACAACCAGACTCATCCACAATCATGGGAAGAGATTCAGCCCTTCGTGACCTGATAAGGTCCATGGACAGTGACAAAAAAACACAAACACACATACGTGTACACACACGTGTACACACACACACACACACACACACACACACACACACACACACACACACACACACACACACACACACACACACACACACACACACACACACACACACACACACACACACACACACACACACACACACACACACACACACACACACAAACACACAAACACACAAACACACAAACACACACACAAACACACACACACACCTGAACAGGTGCTAACACACACAGGCCCACTCACTGTTGTGAGCAAAACCCCAAACTCTACCACAGGGGTTCCCAAACTTTTTCACTCGGGCCCCACTTCCAGCGTTGGGTAACATCCCATCGGCGGGCTCGCACACGCCATGTCTATTTCTATGGCCACAAGCACTGTTCATGACACAAACTGTTCACACCCCTCGTGTTGGTGGAGAGAATTTTGCAGGTTTAAAGATTATTCCCTGCAATTTGACACATTTTGTCATGGGATGCAAAGAACATTTTGCAGTTTTAAATCTCATTTTCTTTTAATTCTATACACTTTGCAATCTTTAATGTGTATTCATGTGACAACATTTTTTACGACCCCTCCCACAGTTTGGGAACCACTGGTCTACCGCACTCTGGGAACCACAGCTCTACCACACTCTGGGAACCACTGCTCTACCACACTCTGGGAACCACTGCTCTACCACACTCTGGGAACCACTGCTCTACCACACTCTGGGAACCACTGCTCTACCACACTCTGGGAACCACTGCTCTACCACACTCTGGGAACCACTGCTCTACCGCACTCTGGGAACCACTGCTCTACCGCACTCTGGGAACCACTGCTCTACCACACTCTGGGAACCACTGCTCTACCACACTCTGGGAACCCCTGCTCTACCGCACCTCTGGGAACCACTGCTCTACCACACTCTGGGAACCATTGCTCTACCACACTCTGGGAACCCTGCTCTACCACACTCTGGGAACCACTGCTCTACCACACTCTGGGAACCACTGCTCTACCACACTCTGGGAACCACTGCTCTACCACACTCTGGGAACCACTGCTCTACCGCACTCTGGGAACCACTGCTCTACCGCACACTCTGGGAACCACTGCTCTACCACACTCTGGGAACCACTGCTCTACCACACTCTGGGAACCACTGCTACTACACTCTGGGAACCACTGCTCTACCACACTCTGGGAACCACTGCTCTACTACACTCTGGGAACCACTGCTCTACCACACTCTGGGAACCACTGCTCTACCACACTCTGGGAACGAAACACTATCTACAGTAATGCCCCGTAGTGGCTAAAACTCCCTCTAAATAATGAAACCAATTATTGCATTCATATAGAGAATAACGCCTCCTCTGAAATAATCTTCTTATCTGGCGCTGCCGCCATGTGTGTATGTTTGGGTGTGTGCGTGTGTATCTGCCCATCATCATAAACTGCTGCCTGATATCCCTAAAGCAGGGGTCTGGCACATCTGCAAGCACCTGATATTATTTAGACACATGCGAGTGTTGTCAGCATAATGCATCATGATCATGATTGACTTGTTCCTGAGGATCCCAGTAGTAAGGCCTTCTTAAAGGATTACCCCTGGTCTTGGACCACTGCCTATGGTACAGTAACACACACACACACACACACACACACACACACACACACACACACACACACACACACACACACACACACACTTCATCTCCACCAGACGTCTCTTCTTTGTGTTTACCGCCTTTTTACAGCCTCTTTGTTTCCTCTCTTGTCTCCATTCTTCATTCAAATCCCTTTTCTCCTCAGACCAGCCATTGGCAGGCAGCCATTTGCAAGAAAGAGAGGGAGAAAGAGAGAAAGTGAGGGAGAGAGATACAGAGAACGAGAGGGGAAGAGACAGAGTGAACCAGAAAGGGGGGGGGTTGACAGAGAGAGTGTGAGGAGGAGAGAGTGTGGGAAAAAGAGAGAGCGGTATAACGTGATAGAGCAGGAAAAGAGAGAGCGAAAGAAAGGGACACCAAGAGAGGCGTATTCACACCCGCCCTTTCAAGTGAGGAGAGTTGGCGCCCAACTTGAGGTCGTCTTCCCGACAGTGGCAATAGAGCTCAAGTTTATCTGCATCCGTTTCACACGTAAAGAGAGGTTGAAAGGTGGCATTCGGTATCCCGCTGTGACCCCTTCACATTGTATGTAAGATGCAGGATCCGCGGCAGATGGCTTCTGTGAGAGTTTGGAGGCTGGGGCGCTAGCTGAGGACTGGCGCTCGCGGAGTCTACACGGGAAGACAGCTGAGCCCAGCCTTTGCTAAGTTTCTGCCACTTTGACCAACCACAAGTCTGCTTCAAAGACCCACTAACCTAGCTAAGCTGCAAACGTTAGCCAACAAGCTAGTCCCGGATGCATCTCCATCTTGTCGTTTGTCATTATCTGACTGGCCGGTGTTGCCCAGAGTTTGTTCGCCAGGGGAGCCATCTCCTGCCCCTCCGCCCCCATCTGATAGTGGTGTCAAAGGAGCACAGCAAGAGGAGCATGGCAATTGAACGATGGTCGCATGTCACGAGGCGTGGAAGCAGAAGACAGTGGCCTCCCGCAAAGCAGTCTACACTCTCAACAGAGGCCGGAGGGGATACAAACAACTAATAGTTTTACCGCCCTGGGACCTGATCTTGCAACTTCGATCCTGCAACTTCGACGCTTGGGGTATCTGTGTCTGTGGCCGCTGTGCCTACTCCTACTCTTTCCCCTACGATTTCGAAGTCGATGTCTGCAACCTTCTGTCGCTGCTCTGGATCGAGCGGGTTTCTCCATCTGTCGGAGGCCTGCACCATGTTGAGAAACGTGGGAGTCGGTGGATTTCCTCGTCCTTCTCGCCAGCCGTGATTTTGGGCAGCTCCATGGTAAGAAATGTGACTGTTCCTGGTGCAAAAACAATTCCCTATCCTGGAGCTTGAGTAAAAAAACATCACTAAGCTGCTCCCGAATATACTACGCCAGGACATGGACATCGATTCTATCGTAGTCCATGTGGGTTTTAATGACATTATGAAGGGCAGCTCTGAACAGTTGAAACTGGATTTTAAAGAGCTGATTGACTCTACTAGACACTAACATAAGGCCCATCATATCTGGCCGTGTGTCCTCTCTGAATCGTGGCATTAAACACTTTAGCAGGATTCTTTCTCTTCACAACTGGCTACGTTATTATTGCAGCTCAATGGGAGTAACTTTTGTTGACATTTTCGATACATTTGGGAAACAACACATGTTTTATAAGGACGATGGAATTCACCTAAAATAATTTGGGTTCCTGGATCCCTTCACAGCATTATAAGGCTGCGTTGAAACAATGATTTATCACTGACCCAAGCCCATCTCAGTTAATCCCTACCATTGTGTCGCTGACTCATCATAATGCTTTCGCAAATGTACATTATACCAGGGGCATTGGAAGATACAATATAAGTAATCGAATTTATGTCCCTCTAACTGCTCTGAATGCCTCTGCTGATCCTGCAGCTATTGTATGCAGCATTCACGTGTCTATGAACCAGATCTATGCTGTTAGCACTGAGGCGGTGTGCACTAGTAGGAAGTCCACTATGTGCAGCTCACCCTGCACTAACATACATAACATGAGAATATCTACTTCTGCTAAGCTTCCCAGTAAAGCAATGAAAACAAGCAAGCACTCAGAAATGCACTCAAAATTGTAGCTTAAGAAACAAGGTTCATTAAATTCATACCTTGCTAGTAACAGATGACATTCATATTTGGATCTCTGAAACTCACTTAGACAATACCTTTGATGATACAGTGATAGCAATACAATGTTATAACATTTACAGAAAAGACAGAAATGCCAGTGGTGGAGGTGTTGCTGTTTATATTCAGAACCACATTCCTGTAAAGATTAGAGAGGATGTTAAATATTGTTGAAGTAATATGGCTACAGGTTAATCTGCCACACCTAAACCCCATTCTTATGGGAAGCTGCTATAGACCACCAAGTGCTAACAGACAGTATCTGGATAACATGTGTGAAACGCTAGATAATGCATGTGATATCAATAGAGAGGTTTATTTTCTGGGTGATTTAAATATTGGCTGGCTTTCATCAAGCTGCCCACTCAAGAAAAAGCTTCAAATTGTAACTAGTGCCTGCAACCTGATTCAGGTTATCAGTCAACATACCAGGGTAGTTAAAAACAGCGCAGGAATGAAATCATCAACATGTATTGATCTTTATTAATGCTGCAGATATTTGCTGGAAAGCAGTATCCAGATCCATTGGATGAAGTGATCACAATATAGTAGCCATATCTAGGAAAACCAAAGTCCCAAAGGCAGGCTGGGCCTAATATAATGTATAGGAGGTCATACAATACGTTTTGTAGTGATTCTTATGTTGTTGATGTAAAGAATATTTGTTGGTCCGTGGTGTGTAATGAGGAGAAAACAGACTTGATTCATTTATGAAATTGCTTATCCCAGTTAAGCATGCACCCATTAAGAAAATGACTGAAAACATTTTAAATCCCTGTGGATTTTCAGGAATTGAACAATTGTATGGTTAAGAGGGATGAGGCAAAAGGAATGGCAAATAAGTCTGGCCGCAGAAACAAATTGGCAAACATACTGCAAATTGAGATAAAAACAGAATATAAGGAAGAAGAAACTACACTATGAAACAAAGGTAAATGACAAAGAATTATAGTAAAAAGCTTTGGAGCACCTTCAATTACATTTTGGGGAAAAAAAGCAAACTCAGCTCCATTATTAATTGAATCAGATGGCTTATTCATTACAAAACTAACTGATATTGCCAACTACTTTAATTATTTATCAAACAAACGCTGATACTACACATCCAAGTATATCTGACAAAATTATGAAAGACAATAATTGTAGTTTTGAATTCCGTAAAGTGAGTGTGGAAGAGGTGAAAAAATGATCAACAATGACAAGCCACCTTTACTGGCTTAAATAGCCAACAAATCAGCCTGTTACCAACACTTAGTAAAGTTTTGGAAAAAATGGTGTTTGACCAGATACAATGCTATTTTACAGTAAACAAATGAACAACAGACTTTCAGCATGCTTATAGGGAAGGGCATTCAACAAACACAGCACTGATGATTGACTGAGAGAAATTGATAATACAAAAATTGTGGGGGATGTTTTGTTACACTTCAGTGCGGCTTTTGACATTCTCGATCATAGCCTACTGCTGCAAAAACGTATGTGTTATGGCTTTACACCCGCTGGTATATTGTTGATAAAGAGTTACATGTCTAACAGAACACAGAGGGTATTCTTTAATGGAAGCCTCTCCAACATAATTCAGGAAGAATAAAAAATTCCCCAGGGCAGCTGTCTAGGCCCATTACTTCATTCAATCTTTACTAACGACATGCCACGTGCTTTGAGTAAAGCCAGTGTGTCTATGTATGCAGATGACTCAACACTACTACAGCAACAGAAATGACTGCAACACTTAAACAAGAGCTGTAGTTAATTTCAGAATGGGTGGCATAAATAAGTTAGTACTAAATATTTCAAAAACTAAAAACATTGGATTTGGGACAAATCATTCACTAAACCCTAAACCTCAACTAAATCTTGTAAATAATGTAGAAATGGAGCAAGTTGAGGTGACTAAACTGCTTGGAATAACCCTGGATTGTAAACTGTTATGGTCAAAACATATTGATACAACAGTAGCTAAAATGGGGACAAGTCTCTCTACCTTCTTAACAGCACTATCAACAAGGCAGGTCCTACAGGCTCTAGTTTTGTTGTACCTGGACTACTGTTTCAATCGTGTGGTCAGGTACCACAGAGTTGCAATTGGCTCAGAACAGGGCAGCACGGCTGGCCCTTGGATGTACACAGAGAGCAAACATTAATAATATGTATGTCAATCTCTCCTGGCTCAAAGTAGGGAAGAGATTGACTTCATCACTACTTGTTTTTGTGAGAGTTATTGACATGTTGAAAGCATTGAGCTGTCTGTTTAAATGACTAGCACACAGCTCAGACACCCATGCATACCCCACAAGACATGCCACCAGAGGTCTCTTCACAGTCCCCAAGTCAAGAACAGACTATAACAGTACTACATAGAGCCATGACTACATGAAACTCTATTCCACATCAAGTAACTGATGCAAGTACTAGAATCAGATTTAAAAAACAAATAAAAATGCACCTTATGGAACAGCGGGGACTGTGAAGCAACAAACATAGGGACAGACACATGCATACACACACATCATATGCACGACGGGGATCCATAATAAATGCAAATACAAGACACAGACAAAAGGCCCCTGGAGAAACGGTGAAGTGATGTACACCTTCTAATCTGGAGCTCATATATAGGGTGACATTTTGCTGCTGAAAAAATGGATGCAGAGATGTTAGCAAAAATGTGTGAACTACGCATAAGGTCCCATCATTGGATTATTACATGTTTTAATGTATACGTACGTGAGTGTTAGCGGGCATGCATGTGTGTGCATGTGTGTATGTGCGTGTTTACTATATCCCGTATACTACACTATGGTTTGAGGCTTGCAGTCATTATATGCGATGCAGTCATGCTATATAAAGCATGGTTGGACAAAGCAGAGAAGAAGGAATATGCATGGGCCTGTAATTGAGTGAGACCATAGATATCCTGTAGCAGGGGCACTGTTGGCCTGTCATACAGGCTTTTTGACTGATTGTCCACATGTGCATGCACGCAGTAACACACACACTAACTCTATTTTTTCTTTTCCCTCTCCCTAACACCCTCCCTCCCTCCCTCCCTCCCATACTGTCCCTTTCTCTCTCAGATCTGGATGTTTGTGCACAATTCCTGCACTGAAAATCCTTCAGTGGGATGGATGAACGTCTACAGCCCATTCATCATCACCCTTATCCTCCAACCCACCACTGTTTTTATATCAGCCAGCAGTCAACCTGACAACTGATGTGCCATGGATCTCTCTCTCTCTCTCTCTCTCATCTCATCTATCTCTCCTTGACTCTCTCACTTTCTCTCAATACCCACTCACTCTTTTTCATTGATCATTGCCAGCAGTCAACCTGACAACTCCCTTCTCCCTCTCTCTGACCCTCTCTCCTTCTCTCTCCTCTCTCTCTCCCTTTTTTCTTCTCCCAGTCTCAAACACTCTCTGTCACTCTCCATTTTTTCAACCCTTTCCACAACCACATCTCCCTCTCCCTCCCTCTCCACCTCCCCTCCTTCTCTCTCTCTCTATCTCTGGGGTGTAGCATAGGGACTGGAGTGGCACCTTTGGAGCAGGCTGTAAAAAGAGCCTATAAAAAGCCCAACACAGAGAAGAAAGGGTAATGATGAAACTTAACTGCTTGCCTCCATGCACCTGGGGTCTGCGTGGCTCTTGTGTGTGTGTGTGTGTGTGTGTGTGTGTGTGTGTGTGTGTGTGTGTGTGTGTGTGTGTGTGTGTGTGTGTGTGTGTGTGTGTGTGTGTGTGTGTGTGTGTGTGTGTGTGTGTGGCATGGGTGCTGAATCAGAACTGGCCTGCTAGGGGACAACGTCATGACAGGTCCAGTAGAGTTATCTCTTTGTAAAGATGAAGTATTGATTTACACCTGCATAAAATGCGAACGACAAGAGAAGTTTAAAGTATAAAAGTGGGGAACTGAGAGAGGGAAGAAATAGGTTCAGTGGCAAAAGTGATACTGCAATTTAATCCCTTTGGGAATTTGGATTGAAGTCTGAATAATTTACGCAAAACAGTTTTATATACAGATTCTTATAAGGTTAAATACTGTTTAACGTATGTATTTTCTGTCTCGATATTGTTTTACAAGTTGTATTGAGGACCAGAAGGTGAACAAATTCTGACTACAGACTGCAAGTTGTTATGGATAACAGTGTCTGCTATAAAATAATTCAGGTTTTATTCTTCTGGATTATGTGTGCATTTATTTACATTTTTTATTATTGCTAAGCATTCCTGCACTGTTGGAGCTAGAAACGCCAACATTTCACTGCACCTGTGACAACATCTGCAAATCTGTGTACGGGACCAATAAACTTTGATTTGATTTGATTTTCATTTGATTTGCTCAGTGAAATGAATATAATGTAAAATGGACAATCCCATAACGGTTTAGTGCACTTCTGTCTATTCTGTGTTCCTCTGCCTCCTGTTGGAATATAGGGCTGTTATCCTCTCCAGCCTGCAGCCTGTGTGTGTGTGTGTGTGTGTGTGTGTGTGTGTGTGTGTGTGTGTGTGTGTGTGTGTGTGTGTGTGTGTGTGTGTGTGTGTGTGTGTGTGTGTGTGTGTGTCTGTGTGTGTGTGTACATATCAAATCTGTCTGTGTCTGCGTGGGGTGTGTGTGTATGTGCAGTCCTATTTTCAGTTCAGTGTCTGGCCCCTGCCCAGTGCTCTCCCCATGCCCCTGGGCTCAGATGCTGGCATGCCCACACCTCTCCCCGTGGAGCCTCCCTCCTCCCACCTCCCACCTGGCCGTGGCCGCAGCCTCCCACCTGGCCCGCTGGCGTGGAAAATCCCCCTTTGATTGGCCGGCCGGCCTGGAGGAAGAAAAGAGAGGGAAAGAGGAGGGAAGAGGAGGGACGAGGAGATTAGAGGAAGAGGAGGGAAAGAGAAGGGGTACGAGGGAAGGGGAGGGACAAGGAGGGACGAGGAGAGCGGAGGAAGAGGAGGGAAAGAGAAGGGGTAGGAGGGAAGAGGAGGGATGAGGAGAGCAGAGGAAGAGGAAGGAAAGAGAAGGGGTACGGGGAAGAGGAGGGATGAGGAGGGATGAGGAGATCAGAGGAGGAAGAGGAGGGAAAGAGGAGGGGTAGGAGGGAAGAGGAGAGAAAGAGAAGAGGTACGAGGGAAGAGGAGGGAGGAGGATAGAAAAGGAGGCAGAGGAAGAGGAGGGAAAGAGAAGAGGTAGGAGGGAAGAAGAGGGATGAGGAGAGCAGAGGAAGAGGAGGGAAAGAGAAGGGGTATGAGGGAAGTGGAGGGATGAGGAGAGCAGAGGAGGAAGAGGAGGGAAAGAGAAGAGGTAGGAGGGAAGAGGAGGGAAAGAGAAGAGGTATGAGGGAAGAGGAGGGACGAGGAGAGAAAAGGAGGCAGAGGAAGAGGAGGGAAAGAGAAGAGGTAGGAGGGAAGAGGAGGGATGAGGAGAGCAGAGGAGGAAGAGGAGGGAAAGAGAAGAGGTACGAGGAAGAGGAGGGACGAGAGAAAATGAGGCAGAGGAAGAGGAGGGAAAGAGAAGAGGTAGGAGGGAAGAGGAGGGATGAGGAGAGCAGAGGAGGAAGAGGAGGGAAAGAGAAGAGGTACGAGGAAGAGGAGGGATGAGAGAAAATGAGGCAGAGGAAGAGGAGGGAAAGAGAAGAGGTAGGAGGGAAGAGGAGGGATGAGGAAAGCAGAGGAAGAGGAGGGAAAGAGAAGGGGTACGAGGGAAGAGGAGGGATGAGGAGAGAGGAGGAGGGAAAGAGAAGGAGTACAAGGGAAGAGGAGGGATGAGGTGAGAAGAGGAGGGAAAGAGAAGGAGTGCAAGGGAAGAGGAGGGATGAGGAGAGAAGAGGAGGGAAAGAGAAGGAGTACAAGGGAAGAGGAGGGATGAGGAGAGAAGAGGAGGGAAAGAGAAGGAGTACAAGGGAAGAGGAGGGATGAGGAGAGAAGAGGAGGGAAAGAGAAGGGGTAGGAGGGAAGAGGAGGGAAAGAGGAGGGGTAGGAGGGAAGAGGAGAGAAAGAGAAGAGGTACGAGGGAAGAGGAGGGACGAGGATAGAAAAGGAGGCAGAGGAAGAGGAGGGAAAGAGAAGAGGTAGGAGGGAAGAGGAGGGATGAGGAGAGCAGAGGAGGAAGAGGAGGAGGGAAAGAGAAGGGGTACGAGGGAAGAGGAGAGATGAGGAGAGCAGAGGAGGAAGAGGAGGGAAAGAGAAGGGGTACGAGGGAAGAGGAGGGAAAGAGAAGAGGTACGAGGGAAGAGGAGGGACGAGGAGAGAAAATGAGGCAGTGGAAGAGGAGGGAAAGAGAAGAGGTAGGAGGGAAGAGGAGGGATGAGGAGAGCAGAGGAAGAGGAGGGAAAGAGAAGAGGTAGGACGGAAGAGGAGGGATGAGGAGAGCAGAGGAGGAAGAGGAGGGAAAGAGAAGGGGTAGGAGGGAAGAGGAGGGAAAGAGAAGGAGTACAAGGGAAGAGGAGGGATGAGGAGAGAAGAGGAGGGAAAGAGAAGGAGTACAAGGGAAGAGGAGGGATGAGGAGAGAAGAGGAGGGAAAGAGAAGGAGTACAAGGGAAGAGGAGGGATGAGGAGAGAAGAGGAGGGAAAGAGAAGGAGTACAAGGGAAGAGGAGGGATGAGGAGAGAAGAGGAGGAGGGAAAGAGAAGGGGTAGGAGGGAAGAGGAGGGATGAGGAGAGCAGAGGAGGAAGAGGAGGGAAAGAGAGGGGGTACGAGGGAAGAGGAGGGATGAGGAGGGATGAGGAGATCAGAGGAGGAAGAGGAGGGAAAGAGGAGGGGTAGGAGGGAAGAGGAGAGAAAGAGAAGAGGTACGAGGGAAGAGGAGGGACGAGGATAGAAAAGGAGGCAGAGGAAGAGGAGGGAAAGAGAAGAGGTAGGAGGGAAGAGGAGGGATGAGGAGAGCAGAGGAAGAGGACGGAAGGAGAATGGGTACGAGGGAAGAGGAGAGATGAGGAGAGCAGAGGAGGAAGAGGAGGGAAAGAGAAGAGGTATGAGGGAAGAGGGAAGAGGCGGGACGAGGAGAGAAAATGAGGCAGTGGAAGAGGAGGGGAAGAGAAGAGGTAGGAGGGAAGAGGAGGGATGAGGAGAGCAGAGGAAGAGGAGGGAAAGAGAAGGGGTATGAGGGAAGTGGAGGGATGAGGAGAGCAGAGGAGGAAGAGGAGGGAAAGAGAAGAGGTAGGAGGGAAGAGGAGGGAAAGAGAAGAGGTATGAGGGAAGAGGAGGGACGAGGAGAGAAAAGGAGGCAGAGGAAGAGGAGGGAAAGAGAAGAGGTAGGAGGGAAGAGGAGGGATGAGGAGAGCAGAGGAGGAAGAGGAGGGAAAGAGAAGAGGTACGAGGAAGAGGAGGGACGAGAGAAAATGAGGCAGAGGAAGAGGAGAGAAAGAGAAGAGGTAGGAGGGGAGAGGAGGGATGAGGAGAGCAGAGGAGGAAGAGGAGGGAAAGAGAAGAGGTACGAGGAAGAGGAGGGACGAGAGAAAATGAGGCAGAGGAAGAGGAGGGAAAGAGAAGAGGTAGGAGGGAAGAGGAGGGATGAGGAGAGCAGAGAGGAAGAGGAGGGAAAGAGAAGAGGTAGAGGAAGAGGAGGGATGAGAGAAAATGAGGCAGAGGAAGAGGAGGGAAAGAGAAGAGGTAGGAGGGAAGAGGAGGGATGAGGAAAGCAGAGGAAGAGGAGGGAAAGAGAAGGGGTAGAGGGAAGAGGAGGGATGAGGAGAGAGGAGGAGGGAAAGAGAAGGAGTACAAGGGAAGAGGAGGGATGAGGAGAGAAGAGGAGGGAAAGAGAAGGAGTACAAGGGAAGAGGAGGGATGAGGAGAGAAGAGGAGGGAAAGAGAAGGAGTACAAGGGAAGAGGAGGGATGAGGAGAGAAGAGGAGGAAAGAGAAGGAGACAAGAAGAGGAGGGATGAGGAGAGAAGAGGAGGGAAAGAGAAGCAGAGGAGGAAGAGGAGGGAAAGAGGAGGGGTAGGAGGGAAGAGGAGAGAAAGAGAAGAGGCAGAGGAAGAGGAGGGGAGGAAGAAAAGGAGGCAGAGGAAGAGGAGGGAAAGAGAAGAGGTAGGAGGGAAGAGGAGGGATGAGGAGAGCAGAGGAGGAAGAGGAGGGAAAGAGAAGGGGTACGAGGGAAGAGGAGAGATGAGGAGAGCAGAGGAGGAAGAGAGGGAAAGAGCCCTGACGAGGGGAGGAGGGAAAGAGAAGAGGTAACGAGGGAAGAGGAGGGACGAGGAGAGAAAATGAGGCAGTGGAAGAGGAGGGAAAGAGAAGAGGTAGGAGGGAAGAGGAGGGATGAGGAGAGACAGGAAGAGGAGGGAAAGAGAATTTGACGGAAGAGGAGGACTTTGAGGAGAGCAGAGGAGGAAGCAGGGAAAGAGAAGGCACCAGGAGGGAAGAGGAGGGAAAGAGAAGGAGTACAAGGAAGAGGAGGGATGAGGAGAGAAGAGGAGGGAAAGTCCAAAGGGAAGAGGAGGGATGACAGAGAAAGGAGGGAAAGAGAACTTTTACAAGGAAGAGGAATGAGGAGAGAAGAGGAGGGAAAGAGAAGTTTTACAAGGGAAGAGGAGGGATGAGGAGAGAAGAGGAGGGAAAGAGAAGGGGTAGGAGGGAAGAGGAGGGATGAGGAGAGCAGAGGAGGAAGAGGAGGGAAAGAGACATGCGCCACGAGGAAGAGGAGGGATGAGGAGGGATGAGGAGATCAGAGGAGGAAGAGGAGGGAAAGAGGAGGGGTAGGAGGGAAGAGGACACATACAAAAGAGAAGAGGCTCGAGGGAAGAGGAGGGACGAGGATAGAAAAGGAGGCAGAGGAAGAGGAGGGAAAGAGAAGAGGAGGAGGAAGAGGAGGGATGATGGGAGAGCAGAGGAAGTCAGACGGAAGGAGAATCAAAGGGGGAAAGGAGAGATGAGGAGAGCAGAGGCCCAAGGAGGGAAAGAGAAGAATTATATGAGGGAAGAGGGAACTGGGACGAGGAGAGAAAATGAGGCAGTGGAAGAGGAGGGGAAGAGAAGAGGTAGGAGGGAAGTTTGGGATGAGGAGAGCAGAGGAAGAGGAGGGAAAGAGAAGGGGTATGAGGGAAGTGGAGGGATGAGGAGAGCAGAGGAGAAGAGGAGGCCAATGAAAGAGAAGAGGTAGGTGGGAAAGGAGGGAAAGATACCTGTTCAGGGAAGAAGGGACTCCAGGTGAGAAAAGTAGGCAGAGGAAGAGGGGAAAGAGAAACTCAGGAGGGAAGGAGGGAAAGAGAAGAGCAAATGGAAGAGGAGGGAAAGAGAAGAGGTCGAGGAAGAGCCCTGCGAGTAAAATGACAGAGGAAAGGAGTACAAAGAGAAAGGTAAAGAGTCCTCTATAATTCAGAGGAGGAAGAGGAGGGAAAGAGAAGACACGAGGAACAGGAGGGACATTAGAAAATGAGGCAGAGGAAGAGGAGTGAAAAGAAGAGGAGGAGGGAAGAGGAGGGATGAGGAGTCAGAGGAAGAGGAGGGAAAGAGAATGGGTAAGAGCGAAGAGGAGGGATGAGGAGAGAGGAGGAGGGAAAGCCTACAAGGGAAGAGGAGGGATGAGGAGAGAAGAGGAGGGAAAGAGGAGTACAAGGGAAGAGGAGGGATGAGGAGAGAAGAGGAGGGAAAGAGAAGGGGTAGGAGGGAAGAGGAGGGATGAGGAGAGAAGAGGAGGGAAAGAGAAGGGGTAGGAGGGAAGACAGAGGGATGAGGAGAGCTCAGAGGAGGAAGAGGAGGGAAAGAGAAGGGGTACAAGGGAAGAGGAGGGACGAGGAGAGCAGAGGAGGAAGAGAGGGAAAGAGGAGGGGTAGGAGGGAAAAGGATGGATGAAGAGAGCAGAGGAAGAGGAGGGAAAGAGAAGGGGTACGAGGGAAGAGGAGGGACGAGGAGAGAAAAGGAGGTAGAGGAAGAGGAGGGAACGATGAGGGGTACGAGGGACGTGGAGGGACGAGGAGAGCAGAGGAGGAAGAGGAGGGAAAGAGGAGGGGTAGGACCCCAGGCTATAAACCAAGGTAGAGCTCCAACCCCAGGCCTAACATTAAGCCAGTGTACAGTTTCAGCCCTGAGCCTGGGGTACCCCTTCAGCACTCTAACTCTCTAAGCACCACAAGGAGTAGACAAACTGGGCCAGATAGCACCATTATTTAATCTGTATTTTCATTCCTATATTTTTCTATCGACTGACACCAACACATGCAGTATTTGTTGTACGTGTTCAGACACTTTGTCTCATCCATCATACTGAAATGCATTTCAAATGTCCCTAATATGGGCACCATCAGTCCAAACACCAAGCAAAAATATTTCTCTATGGGAATGTAGTGACCATTCCATTCCAGCCCTAATTCCAATCCCACGTAACCCACGCCATGCATAAATGACTTCCACTCTCCGCAAATGGCTTAGTACTAAAAGGATTATGGCGACACACATACAAACACAAACATGCTCATCCTCATTAGCACTATAAAAAGCCCCTCTGATGCAGTGGCGGAGGGGCCCCTATAGAGAGATTGAGAGCAGTCAGTTAGCACAAACATCAAAGGGGCCCGAACATAGAGAATGATTGAGGACTATAGTGCCCAATGGTCTGCATGGGCAGCACCATTGAGGACTTTTACCATGTTGAAGTAGTCAACTGGGTGGGACTTCCAATGGGTTCACATAATCACATAATTCCCTCCAGGTCACCAGGAGAGATCAGCCAATGAATTATACTTATGAGGAAACTGCAGGTGGCAGTAAATTGCCAACTTCGGCTTTATACCTGTTCAAACAACACACTCCAGGTGGCAGTATGCACCCTTTCAGTTTGTTTACCAACTCATAGAAGCAATAATAAGAAGAAAATGGACTTTTTCAAAATGGAGATGGCCTCAATGGCCCTGCCCGTAATCTCACAGATGCCATAATAGTACATATACAAAAAAGAGTCCTCTATAATTCTCTATGGGCCCAACACACACACACACACACACACAAGCGGCATTAGACTGACACGACACTGAGAGTGATCAATAGAGAGAGTGAGATGAGATACCTAGTCAATTGAACGCATTCAACTGAAATGTGTCTTCTGCAATTAACCCAACCCCTCTGAATCAGAGAGGTGCGAGGGCTGCCATAATCAACATCCACAGCACCAGGGGAACACTGGGTTAACTGCTTGCTTAGGGGCAGAGCGACAGATTTTGACCTTGTCAGCTCTGGGATTCGATCCAGCAACCTTTCAGCCCAACGCTCTAACAACTAGGCTACCTGCCACCCCAGTAGAGGGGGTAGGAGAGAGAGACTGGGGGATGTAGAGGAGGTGGGGATGATCTGAGGGATGGAGAGAAAGAAAAAGTGAAATAGAAGATGAAGAAGAAACAAAGAGGTGGGGAAGAGAGAAAGAGAGAGCTATTGAAATGAAAGACATACAGAAAAGGAGAATAGGAAGAGCAGGAGGGAGGAGGGGAGACTGGACACTACCGCCAACATAACTGGCACAGAGCGCAGGCACCCTATTGCTTTTTGGATCTGCCAATTCCAACGTAATAACAGACAAACAGAGAAGACTCATCAGGACACAAACAGCTTAGGCTTGTCAAAGGGGAGAACGAGAGACAGAGTGACAGAGAGAAAGACACAGACGGAGTGACAGAGGGAAAGAGACGGAGAGACAGAGGGAAAGAGAGGGAGAGACAGAGTGACAGAGAGAAAGACACAGACGGAGTGACAGAGAGAAAGAGAGGGAGAGACAGAGGGAAAGAGAGGGAGAGACAGAGTGACAGTGAAAGAAGAGAGAGAGAGACAGAGTGACAGAGGGAAAGAGAGGGAGAGACAGAGGGAAAGAGAGGGAGAGACAGAGTGACAGAGAGAAAGACACATACAGAGTGACAGAGAGAAAGAGAGCGAGAGACAGAGACATTGAAAGATAGGGAGAGAGACAGAGTGACAGAGAGAAAGAGAGGGAGAGACAGAGACAGTGAAAGATAGGGAGAGACACAGACAGAGTGACAGAGAGAAAGAGAGGGAGAGACAGAGACAGTGAAAGATAGGGAGAGACACAGACAGTGACAGAGAGAAAGAGAGGGAGAGACAGAGACAGTGAAAGATAGGGAGAGACAGACAGAGTGACAGAGAGAAAGAGAGGGAGAGACAGAGACAGTGAAAGATAGGGAGAGACACACAGTGACAGAGAGAAAGAGAGGGAGAGACAGAGACAGTGAAAGATAGGGAGAGACACAGACAGAGTGACAGAGAGAAAGAGAGGGAGAGACAGAGACAGTGAAAGATAGGGAGAGACAGACAGAGTGACAGAGAGAAAGAGAGGGAGAGACAGAGACAGTGAAAGATAGGGAGAGACACAGACAGAGTGACAGAGAGAAAGAGAGGGAGAGACAGAGACAGTGAAAGATAGGGAGAGACACAGACAGAGTGACAGAGAGAAAGAGAGGGAGAGACAGAGACAGTGAAAGATAGGGAGAGACACAGACAGAGTGACAGGGAGAAAGAGAGGGAGAGACAGACAGAGTGACAGAGAGAAAGACACAGACGGAGTGACAGAGAGAAAGAGAGAGAGAGACAGAGACAGTGAAAGATAGGGAGAGACACAGACAGAGTGACAGAGAGAAAGAGAGGGACAAACAGAGACAGCGAAAGATAGGGAGAGACACAGACAGAGTGACAGAGAGAAAGAGAGGGAGAGACAGAGACAGTGAAAGATAGGGAGAGACAGACAGAGTGACAGAGAGAAAGAGAGGGAGAGACAGAGACAGTGAAAGATAGGGAGAGACAGACAGAGTGACAGAGAGAAAGAGAGGGAGAGACAGAGACAGTGAAAGATAGGGAGAGACAAAGACAGAGTGACAGAGAGAAAGAGAGGGAGCTGTTGGCTGTTTGCTGGCGCCGGGCCCTCCGCTGGAGCCTTGCACTCCAGCCCCACTGTCACAGTGAATGATAAAGCAGACAGATTGCCTCTGAAACGGCAGACTCTCCAATCCCTCGGCTAGCCCTGGAGGCCAACGCAAGAGTGCCTCTTTAGCCATTCACCAGTTAATGTGCCAATTTGTTTCCTTGCGCGCCTCAAGGAGAATTTATCGCAATGTGCTGTGGCTCTGGGCAAATACTAATAAAATGCTATTTTGCTGCAATTTGCTTAATTGGCCACAGTGGGGATGGACTATTCGTAGCGCTGTATAGTCTCCCCTGCCAAGGCGGCTTGCAGATGTTCAAAGAGACCACCCTCCCCTGTTATTGGCCTCCCTAACACTCCCACCAAATACCCACTCACCCCCACCACCAAAACTACCACTGTTAAACTACTTTGACTCTCTCTGTGTCATCCCATTTCAACTAATAGCATGCTAGCAACAATATAGTTATGGCATGAATGGAGAGAACAGGGGAAGAAGAGAGGAAAGGAGAGGAGTAAGACAAGCAGAGGAGATGTTAGATAAAGAAAACATGAGGGGGACAGAGAGACAGAGACAAACAGAGGAAGAGAGGCAAGGAGAATGAAAGGAGAGCAGGAGAGAGTACAGTAGGCGTAGCTGTGTGGTTTGGATCCAGCTGTAGTGTGAGCAGGCAGGCCAGTCAGTGTTGGCAGGGCGGTCTCTTCTCTCCTAGGGCTGGCCACACGCTAATTAACCAGGTTTTGTTCAGGAAATGATCTCTGCTGTTTCACAGCAAATTAGACACAAACCATAAAATAAAGCAGAAATCGTTGGCGAGGGTTTCCCTTCATACCCCTCCCTCCCTCCCTCCCTCCCTCCCTCCCTAATGCTCAAAAAAGAGCCCTTCTCTTTATCGCTCAAGTATTTTCCTGTTGCAGAAAAAGAGAGACAGAAAGCATTGTGCATGCTGCGAGGTTGTGATAAGCTGTCAGTATTGATGCCAGGGTCTTAAATGGCTTGCGAGAGGTATCATCAACATAGCTACTTATCCATTCCAAACATGTATGAGCAATTTGAATTAGCACACAGGACAGGAGTAAGCAGTCTCTTGTCTATCTCCATAGCACACTATCTGAATACAAAAAGGAGAGAGAAGGAAGAAATGTGTGGGAAAGGAGAGATGAGCGTGAGGTAGATGGCAGAACACTAAACCTCTTCCTCTCTCTCTGGGAGTGGTGTTTGGTGGAAGTGTGTGGGTTAATGCTTGACCTTGAGTGTGTTAGTGGAGACTGAACACGGTGCTCAGCTGTGGGCCCTGCATGGGTCTATTAACACCTCTCCCTCAACCCTACCATGGGCCACCACTGCTACCAGTACGGACGCACACACACACACACACACACACACACATACACACCCACACACACACACACACACACACACACACACACACACACACACACACACACACACACACACACACACACACACACACACACACACACACAGAGGTATAGTGTGGTGTGGATTAAGAGAGTAAAGCCTGAGGGCAACAACAAGGATCCTGGATCAGGCCCAGATATTAGACAGCACACACAGACACACATTAACATATTCCTTCTTCCCAGTAGCACAATACCACAAAGACTCACATCATATACCACACAAACAAACACACACAAACAGTATATACACCCACCTGGAACCAGCTAATACTACTCTTAATAACCTTAATCTTAATCCTAACTTTAACCTTAATCCTAACCTTAATCCTTACCCTAACCTGAATCCTAACCTTAACCTTAATCCTAACCTTAACCTTAATCCTAACCCTAACCTTAATCCTAACCTTAACTTTAACCTTAATCCTAACCTTAACCTTAATCCTAACCCTAACCTTAATCCTAACCTTAATCTTAAAATTAACCTTAATCCTAACCCTAACCTTAATCCTAACGCTAACCTTAACCTTAATCCTAATCCTAATCCTAAACTAAGACCAAACAACTCTTGTACTTCCACATTAGTTTGAATTATATAGTCCATCCCAGCTTGGCCATTTAGTGACTGGGAGAAGAGAAGGTCATTCGTTTAGACAGAGGAAGTGGGTCAGATCATTCTGGAAGGGATCCCTGTTCTGGTCCTGGCCACCCATCGCCACTGAGACACCCTGCCCTAGATGGGAAAAGGAGAGGAGGGCAGGAGGAGATGACAAGCTCACTGGTCCCATGGCACGCCGTCATTAATGACCCGTGCCCACATTACAGGATGAAAAATCCCTACTGTCCGAGA